>NW_027040938.1:0-295941 GCF_037179485.1 Ochlerotatus camptorhynchus | reverse complement strand
AGCAGAAAGCAGAGAGGTTTTGCATAGGAAGTATTTCTTCTCGTTTGAAACACACGATTCAACTTACCTTTTGCCAGGCTGCAACAGATCGAGTGCGAGGACCCAAACTGTTCAGTGAATCCGTAAGCGCCCACCATAAGGAAGTAACCGATTCCCGTGAACTTGGCCCTTATTACGGTTCTTACTTCCACGTTCACTTTAACTTCACGCACACATCACTTCACTTGTTTTTACCTATTGTGACGTACAGTGAAGTGATGAAAATGAACTCCGTGAAGTGACAGTGAGGTGATGTTCGGAATAGCCCTGTTCATTTCTCGTGACGTTCGTATTCGACTGCAAAGAACTGTCATGTGTTTTGTTTTGAAAATCGATAGAAATTTCCCTGCAAGTAAAGTTTTTTTTTTTTGAAAATGAGTGTGGAATTATGGTTTGATACCGACAGTGAAGACGAAGAGGAATATTCCAATCTTGCTGTCGATCGAAGGCGGATAAGTGATAATTCTAATCCGTTGGATCAAACCGAAAAATCGTAAGTATATGGAAACAGACTAACAGCTAAAATTTGAACGTGTATTTCGAAACTTACTTACTTCACATACGTTTTCCAGTTTCATTCAATTCTTCAGAGTATCCAAGGAGATTTTGAAATACCTACTGGAGATAATCGATGCAAAAATCAATCCAGTACAACTGTCCACGTCAGTGCCTCCAATGATCATGCTGGCAGCTTCGTTGAGGTTTTTTGCAGAAGGCAACTACCAGAAGGGCGTAGGTAACGATAGATTTATCGGATTGGCACAACCAACGATGTCTAAAGTGCTGCAACTTGTATTGGACATTATTGAAACCGAAGTGTGCCCAGCTGTAATCCAGTTTCCATTCGAAGAAAGAGAAACAAATGCGATTAAACTGGGTTTCTACGATAAAACTGGATTTCCAGGAGTAATCGTATGCGTACATGGAACCCACGTAAGCATCATCCCTCTGGCTCGCGACAAACACCTGTTTTACCGAGGGGGGCGACACATTCTAAATCTCAATTCTAGATGCTCAAAAAATCTCACACTAGCGAATAAATCTTCGAAAAATCTTCTTTCATTTCTCGCATCTACTTGCTTCGCACATCATCTTTTTGCAGGAAATCTTCAATATCGTGATAAATCTTCTTTCTATCTACTAAACGTACGCGCAGCTAGCCACAGCAAAACATAATATTTCCTGCATCGTAGATAGAGTCGTCCCCCTCGTGTTTTACAACCTTAAAGGCTTTTACAGTCTGAATGTTATGTTGGTAAAGTAGTTCTAGTAGTTCTGTTTCTAAACAAGGTTTTAGATCTCATTAATTTCACTCATGCAAATATTTGACAATGTACAGGTTTGTGATCATAACTTGATGATTCGGTATCTAGATGCCAACCACCCGGGCTCCTCCCACGACTCATTTGTTTGGAATGGCAGTTCGCTTAGTCAGTTGCTTTTACAAAGGTTCGAAAGGTTTTTAAATTTATGTAACACGCATGGAAAATAAGGAAATCTCTAAAATTTTCTGGACGACAGCCAATTGAATCTATAATGTCCAGAGTTGTATCATAAGGTAACTCTAGGACTAGTAGGTCCCGAAGAAACGTGCTCAACCTTTTGGCTCAACTCTGGTACTATCTTCGGTCCCAAGCTAATCGATGCACCCCTCGAAACATGGGAAAATCCACGAACCCCTCATTTTATCTGTCAAACTTTCATAGAGAATCAAAATAAACAGTGTAGTACTAGAATTCCGACTAGAATGGGCTACGTTAATCGTTTGTTTGGGACCAATAGGCCAATTTCAAATCGATAGTTTTGTATTGATTGTTGGTTGTATTGTTTTGCACGTGCGTCTTACCATCAGCAGACATGAATGTAGTGCCGCTGTATTCCTTTAATCTAGTACCACAATTTAAGTACTAGACCAAAGGAGCACAATCAACCGGTGGAAACTAACGATTTTAAATTGGATCACTACTTGGCTCTATTGGTCCCAAGCAAACGTACCCCATTCTAGTCAAAAATCTAGTACTACACAATGTTTGTTTTGATTCGCTATGAAAGTTTGACAGATAAAATGAGGGGTTCGTGGATTGTAGTGAATGTGTGTAGTAATTTTTAAATCTGGAAGAGATTTAGTATAACCAAATGTCTTTTATACCAAATGAAAATTCTATAACATTCCCCAGAATACCATCCCCCGGAATGCACTATTCCCCAGAAAAGCATTCCCCTGAATGTACCATTCTCCAGAAAAGTATGCAATGTATTATTGACTATTTTAGTTTATTATAGTCACTCCAGGAATCTCCTTTCGCGTACATAAAAAGAAGAGAAAAACTTCAATGGGTCAAGGGGTTTGAGGAGAGCTTAATGAATCAAGGGGTTTTCCATTCTTTGAAAATATAAGAAAAGGAAATAATATTTTTTTTTATATAGGTGCGTTCCCTTCTTTGATGATATATAAAAGAGAACAGACGAGGCTCGGTAGCTCAGTGGTTACCGTTTCTGCTTACTGAGCAGAAGGTCGGGAGTTCAATCCCAGGCCCGTCCCCTTCCTTGCAATTTTTCACTTTGCCTTATTCTATACCCACTAGATTTTAATGAAAACAAATTCTTCTTTAACACCGATCGCATCACTTACCACAGTGTGGGTCCTGATCTAAAAATAGAAATTTGATGAGTGCGCGCGCGTGTGTGTGTGTTTGTGTATTATAATCGCTCTACCAAAAACGATCCCTGCGTGTGCGTGTGCAACCTTTCCCCACATCCAACATCCCAGTGATTTCTCGTGGAAGCGCAGAGGATTTCTCGGTTTCCTTCACAGCGAGTACCACGTCAACACATTCCTTCCCATTCCCTAGTTGACCTGCATTCGGACACGGCCGGCGCTGGTATTGCTAAATATTAGATCACCAGTTCTTACACATTGAGGATGAATGTTAGTCCCAAACATCATCTGTTGGTTCTCTGTGTAATTGCAGCTGATCTGGTAATAACAGAGCAGCAACCGTGGGCGGTCAATCATGCTTCATGCTTTTTATATAAAAGAGAACATCATTAATTCGATAAATATATAATAAAGAAGGGAATATTCCTTTCTTTGAAAATATAACAAAAGAAAACAATTAATTATTTGGATATACGATAAAGAAGGGAATATTGAATATATAAAAGAGAATATCAGTTATTCTATGGATAAACGATAAAGAAGTGAATATATCTTTCTTTGAATATATAAAAGAGAAAATAAGTAATTCTTTGCATGTATGATAAAGCAGGGAATATTCCCTTAGTCAATACATGGCATACTTTTCTGGGGAATGGTTCATTCTGGGGAATGGTGCATTCTGGGAAATGGAACTCTAGGGAATGGTTTTCTGGGGAATGATTTTCGGGGGAATGGTTTTCTGGGGAATGTTTTAGAATCCAAATGACCATTATGCCAAAGGACCATTATGCTACGTTATGTTAAGCCAAGTGGATTTATGCCAAAGGCGTTCCCCCATTAATTGTTAAACCGGCCCTGATTGGATGATCTTCTGTAAAATGTTTTCTTAGTATCGTATTGACTAACTCCGATATCAACATAAAACCAGTTTGACGTTAAAAAAAAACAACGTCGAACACTTGGACTTTTTGACGGGAATCACCCTGTTGTTAATTAATACATAGGTTTAACTTTTTGTTCTATTTACAATATAGTACCAGTGTTTAACCAACAAAAGACAATTAGTAAAATAAACTGCGTTTGGAAATGAATTCGGGGTAATGGCCATTCGGGGTAGAGTACTATTCGGGGTAACGGCGTTCGGAGTAGTGTACCGTTCGGGGTAACGGCGTTCGGGGTTATGGCGTTCGGGGTAGTGACATTCGGGGTAGTGTCACAGAATCATTTTATTATCATTATAGGTGATGCTGGTTACCCTTTGACACCATTTCCCATCACTCCGTTTCGTACGGGTACAAATACCACTGAACGGCAGACCAGGTTCAACGAAATACATTCCAAAACTCGAATCACGGTGGAAAGAACAATTGGAGTGGCCAAGAATACCTTCCGATGCTTATTAGGAGCAAGACAGCTGTATTATAAGCCTGAAAAAGCTACGCAGATTATAAATGTTTGTGTTGCCCTACATAATTTACGCATGAAGCATAAAATGGATTACGACGAGCCAGAACTACCAGATGGAGAAGGGGAGGCAGAGTTGCGTGGTGTTGACAGGAATCAAAATGTTCCAATTACACACAGAAAAAAATATTTTAAACGTAATAATATTTGACGTAAATTTAATAAGAATTTCATTTTGTTTTGGCTGCAAAAATAAATCATTATTATTTCAACAATCCAGTATCTTTGTTTCTAAAAACCCATGGATTGTTAAATCAAAAAGAAAATCTTTTCGAATTTACAAGAGCTTTTATGGTTTTGACGTAAGCTGTCAAATTTGGCAGCTGCGTCAACAAAAAATATGTTTGTTTTAAAAAGAGATTTCTTGTTGATTCAATTTATTTTATTAAGCCTGAAAATATACGCAGTAGAAATAAAAATAGGGGAATTTACGTATTCTCGTCAATCTAAGCAGCGTCCGAACTTCTATAAGCGATTTCTCAGCGTCACACACATACATGACAGGTTTGTTTGTTGACATTTATCTGCTGCTTGCTGTTCTACCAATTCCAATCGACAGAATTGATCAAAACGGGTTGAACATGTTTTTACAACGCTACAAACTTCTCAGGTGAGAGTGACTATTGTCGGCAGCCTCTTTTTCTTCGGCACCCTTTCCATTTGAACTGCGTGTTAACCAGCTGTTCTATTATCGGCAACTCGAAATCAGCCGTATTTTGTAGTATGTATATTTCATTTAAAGAAAAATATGGTATAACAGGAATTCACAGTCGTAAAAATGTAATCAGATTGAAGCTGAAAATGTAAGGAATCGGCTTAATACATTCAGCGAAGAGTTTTGATGGGAAAATACAGTGAAATAAACTTTTCAATTTCGGTTGCCGAAAACAGTCAATGGGTGCCGAAGCCATAATTTACCCTATGTTAATTGATTCAATATTTAATAATTTGCGATTATTTTTATGTTTTGTTTTCTATTTGTAACAAACAGAATTACAATTGAATTAAAAAAAACCTTTCTGAGGCATAAAATCTCTCCGATTCATGAGTTGATGGGTCGATAGGTAGGGTCCAGATGTGGGAGCGGCCTTCCTGGCGTCGGGAGCATTGGTACTCAGTACTGAAGATAAGATCGACGGAAAAAATCAAGGAAAAAAAGAAAAACTGTGTATATGTTGCAACTGCAGCATACTTACTTACCTCTAGAGCTGAATCAAACGAGACAATTTTTGTTATTGTTTACATTTTTGTCCGGGTGAAAACGAGGGAATGGTTGGTAGTTATTTTTACATTCATGGCCCGGGGAATAGACACAACAAATAAATTTTAAATTAAAATTAACTATTGTTGGCTTAATAAAAGAAAATTGTTATTTTTACAATAGTTGCAGTTGAAGAGTGGTTTATTAAGGCAAAAAGAATTTTATTTTGAATTTATTTGAATAAATATTATCGAAACAATAAAATGCAATATAATTTAAACCGGAATTGTTTGTTTAAATACAAATAAAGTTTTTTTTTGGTTCAATGCAAACAATTTTCTGTCCGTGTAGAATCAGATAAGAAATCATGAACAATATTTTGTAAACAGCCATGTTGTTTTATGTTTCATAATAAAAAAAACTTGAATTTATCCACCAATGCGCAGTGAGACAGAAATTAAATTCAGCAACTTCTCATAAAATTTTACGTTCTACAACATGACAACATGTTGATGATACCTTTCATTTGGTGGTTGTTGCATCCAATTCAGCTCAGTGGTTGCCGAGAAACATGACTCATTTTACCTGTAAGACTTTTTCGTTACACAGAGGAGCTGTTTATAAATCACATAGACACTTAAGGTTTGGCGGTTGCTTACGGTCCACAAAAATCTCCAAAAAGTTGGATTTTCAAGCGGTATGATATGATGTAGCAATAAATAAATGTATATTTTGAACAATGATAAATGGATTCGAACTTACTTAAAAGACTAGCATTCATTTGAAACTTGTATGTCTTCAAAACAACGACACTATAATATTGAAGATTATTTATTGAGTAAAGACATTATTTAGGAAAGTAAAATAAAAACAGTGATAGTGATTAATTACTCATCGTCACTATCGTCCCGTTCCGCCTCTTCGTGTTCATCTTCAGCATAAGTACGGTCAGTTGTTTTCCGTCCCATCTCAAAATCGAGATTCTGCTTCTTATATTTAAGGGGGTAGTACACTTTGAACGTCCAAAAAGTAAGGCATTTTCGTTAATTTTTTTAAGCAATAAAACACTCAGGGAGGGCAAATATGTTATAACCCATTTATTAGTCATCCTTCGAACTACAATTTGTATTTTTTTGAACTCGATTGGCGTCTCCCCATGGCCGGTGCACCAGGTCGCGCGGGCGTCCTCGCGTGGAAGTCGGAAAACGGCGTGGGAAAATACTCCTTTCCATGTGATCCTGGAACATAAATCGAACAAAAATCCTGATTAGTAATGAAATTTGGGTTAGAAATACGAATTCCGATTTTTTTTAAATTATTTTTTTCAAAAGTTGTGGAAAAAAAAAGTCCATTTTTTCACCCTAAAAATGCTTACAAAATCGTGGATTAAAAATCCATTTTTGACAAAATCGAAAATGTGGATACGTATTTCTAAGCAGAATTTAATTCTGAACAAGAAAACCTAGGCGATATACAAATTTGATGATAACTGGTTAGAGTTATTTCCCACGCCAGTTTGAAAAACCCCGTTTCGAGATAAACGCGTTTAAAGATAAAATTGCTCTCTCAGCGCGCCGGTACATGTTTTAGGAAATCGATTCGTAAAGCGGTAAGGAATATTTTGGCGGACTTGGAGTCCTTTCTAAATTAAAGTATACATCCTAAAGAACATATTAAGCAAAAAAAAAATGCATTTTTTGAAAAATTAAAGTGTACTCCCCCCTTAAGCAGCTGCAAGTGATATTGTAGCTGCTGTCTTTTATGCTTCTGCTTTTCGAGCAGCATTTGCCTGTTGAAGTTGAATTTCTCCTCGTCCAGCTGAAAACGCTTCATTTCTAACTCAAACCGCTTCTTGTGTAAATCGTACGATTTATGCGAATATCGAGCACAATCCGATACATGCAGCTTCATCTTGCTGAGATCGTCGGTCTGCTTTTCGAGGAGAACTTTTCTATAATTTCGTTTGGTCGCTCGACCACGGCCACTCGTAGCTGGCTGACCTCTTCCATCCTCACGGGTTACACTATCATGCGTTGGCTGATCTTCCGTGACCCTCGGTTCCTCGATAGGATCTTCGATGCAACGGTCCGCTTGGCGTTCACCAATTGCGGATGGACTAGGTGATGATTGCGTTCCAAAAACAGAACCTATGTTTTCGAAAAGAGGATGTTAGTTATGGTAGAAAATTATGTAATAGTTCATCATTTTACCATTGTGGTTTACCGCTCTCTCTAGTGAAAGGAGACGAATGAAGGTGTATTCAGACTTGAGCGAGAGTAGCGGAGCGGACTTCGGGTATTCGGGTGCGCTCGGCTCTCTGAAGATGGCTTGTTTGCTACCACGCCATAGCGGGCTTCAAAAAATACGTTCCCGACGATATTTTTCTAGCTCCGCTTGGCGGAAATTCTTGCTCTCTCACTATATCTGCATAGCATCGGCCGAAGAGAACGAGAATTGACAACATAAAAAAATAGGTAGGTACTGCATGACTGCCGGAGTGATTCGTCATTTAGGCGTAATTTTAGAAGAATACCCAACAAAAGACACCGAATCGGCGAATCCTGAGAGCGGAAGGGAGAGAAGTAAGTAGTGGTAATAAGTCGATATCCCTTTTATTTCATTGCATGCGCAGCTCAGCTGCGGTGCTATTTAGATGGAGGAGTGCGCAGCTTAGGTACTTCTGCATTCTACTATGAAGAGGCTAGCATCCGCGTCTATTATGTCGTAAGAACCAGTGTTACGAATGGGCAAGGGAGCACAGGCCACCCACCGTCTCTTATAATTCAATAATACATTATTTTATCATTTCTGTACACTTCATAAGACGATCTTAGAAATTTAGGAAATAAATACAAACATTAGCAAAGTCCTGCAAATTTCAAAGAACTTCGTGAACTTCAGAAAAATTTAATAACATTCACAATACAACACTAAATTTCTTAAAAAATTTCGGAAGTTCTGCTTATATGCTATTTTTCTTACAATTAGACAAGCTTCTCAAAGGTTTGCACCTTTGAAATTATTAAGTATTTATGATGTTTGCTGAGTTAAAAAAAAATGTTCAAAACACATGTGCAATACACAAAATTAAAGTGAATTGTTTTGAACTCTTTTGGAGCTTACAAGAATGTTTTGAAGTCCACAGATGTAATTATTCCAAAGACCTTCAATTCATTCATTATCACTCTTCTGGTGAATAAGTAAAATTATTCTGAAGATCTCATATTGTTCAATAGCTCAAATCAGCTCTAAGATATTCTTGCAAGAAAGTCGGTAGATCAAGAATAATAATAATAATAATAATAATAATAATCTGTAGGGAGGCCACCCAACCGGGAAAACCGGAGAACCGAAAAATAACCGGTAAAAAGCCGGAAAAATGAATTCAATCAAAAATATTTTGGTACATGGTTTGGTTGAGTTCTGTTAATGTGTTAACTTAATATTCTATTTCCTGTTCTGTATTTGATTAACTGATGGTCTTTGGAATAATTCCTGATCACCGGATTTTCTTGCAAAAATATCTAACAAAAATGATTTGATTTTTTGAATATCACTAGTTTACAGAAAACTAGAGCTAAACAAAATTAAAGGGTTGTGTTCTAGACACGACCGCAATATGACGTAGAACCACACAAAATTGATGTTTTTCATGCATTTTTTACTATTATACTCGAAGTGGCAGTGAAAGTGCCTGTGGACGCTGAATCGTATCACCTTAAGAACACAGTATGTTCCATTCCCAGGTTGGAAATTTTCTCAACTTCCCTGGGCATAGAGTATCACTGTGCTTTTAAACATACAGATTCATACATTGGTTGGCATAGAAAGCTTTCAATTAATTACTGTGACTGAGTTCTTAAGGCATACTGAGCTCTTAAGGTGGTATGGTTCAGCGTCCATAAATCATAGGCACTTTCACTGCCTAGGAGACGAACCAGCCCAGGGCTGAAAGTCTCCTTAATAAAGATATAAAAAAAAAAAACTTTCACTGCCACTTCGAGTTTTCTAGGGAGTTAATCTCGGGTACTATTGCGATTTGAGGCACTAAATTATCATCACAGTTTTGTTATTGTATGTTTTCCGGTAGCAGATAATGGACTCCTGGAAAAAGCGAAGTGGAACCAGAGCCCGAGGATCTGGATCGTATCACCTTAAAAACAATTTCTATGTAAAGATCCCTTCAGACCGATCGCGTTTGTCATAGTGGTCTTTGGTTTTTTGTTCATGATTCCGTTATAAAAAATCTGGGACTTTGAACAGTTATCTGAAGTCTATGACTTGGAAAATTGGTAACTACACTGCAATGCTCATTTCTGTTTGCAAACTTTGTAAACATATCAAACAGAAATGAATAAATAGTGTATTACTGAATTATAAGTGGGGATGGATGGCATTCACTAGCCCGAGAATACCCTCCACATGCTAGCCTCTTCACCAACCATACATCAGTACACACTTATCCAATCAGTAATGTTTACCGAGTTTTTGAATTGCGGAACTCTTCGGTAAAATTTAAAAAAATCTGTGAAAAATTCAAAGTTAAGAAAATGTGTTACGAAAATTTACAAACTAACTTCTGTTAACCCTGTGTAATGATGAAAAATAAAATTTTTCGATTTTATCCAATCTTTACGAATAACAGTCATTTGAATTTTAACCGAGTCAGTAATCCAAAAATCCAGTAAAAATACTAACTCCTGTAAAAAATCTAAGTGTGTATACAGAAGCAGCGGAGCTCCACACTCCTCCATCGAAACAGCACCGCAGCTGAGCTGCGAGTGCTATGAAATAAAAAGGACATCGACTTATTACCACTACCTACTTCTCTTCCTTCCGCTCTTAGAATTCGACGATTCGGTGTCTCTCGTTGTGTTTTCTGCTGAGACTGAGCAATATTCGATACCGCGAAACATCTCCGCAGTTTTATTTGCTTTCGGCGCAGGAGATGTGCGGTAATCAAAAGTTAAGAATGTATCTAAACACTTACAATAACATTCTACCAAATTTTCATGTGCGTAGTCCACTGCAACAGGCAAACGTACGAACGAATAGGGTGACTATAGCGCATTTTATGAAAACGTCACAAGTTTTTATGGCTGTTTTAAATCAATAATTACGAAGAAACCATAAAGCCTACAAGGCTACTACCAAAGGCACAAATCTAGGGAACTGCATGGAAAATGTTTTGTAGAACAACTAAATAAACAGAAATGAAAATTTTCAACTTAAAAACACTAAAATGTATGAAATTTCACCAGTTTTTTTGGTATTTTCAACATACTTTTCAGTTTTAATGTATGATAATTAACTTTAATCGAATTTTTTTTTCAAAGAGAATTGATAGCTAAGACTTTAATATTTCATTTGGTATGTTGAAATCAGAAAACCACATTAAGATTAAAAAAATGTAGCTAACCAAAGTTGGCTATACAAAAAAAATATGAAATGTTGAATAACTCACTTAGCAGTCATTTCCGACCCTATGTTTCATGGGGATTTTTTCATAACTTCCGAGGATCTCTAAGGATCTAACAACACATTTTTCGGCCGTTACCGACATTTTCAAGGTAACACCAATAAAACTGCGCGTTACCGTTGATGACCGGAAGCAGGCTAACCAAATTGTTGCGTGCGAGCTTTTTTCATTGGAATACCGAGTCTACATACCCAGTAGTGAGGTAGAAATTGAAGGAGTGGTCACCGAAGCGAGTTTGACTAGTGATGATTTCTTGGGTCCCGATTCCTTCGGAATCTTTAAAAACCGTGCTTTGCCGAAGGTGAAGATATTAGACTGCCTTCAAATGCAGTCAGTATCCATCGTAGGCTCAAAAAAATCGTATTCCTTGTCGAACTCGTTTCGTGTGACCTTTTCGGGTTCAGCGTTACCTCACTACGTCGCTATTGGCAAAGTTCGGCTGCCTGTACGCCTGTTTGTACCTCGGGTGATGAACTGCTCGAAATGTAAACAACTTGGTCATACATCGGACTACTACTCGAACAAACCACGCTGCGATCAGTGTGGCGAGCAACATCAAGAGGGCCCTTGCGGTGCTCCTCCAAAATGCGTGTACTGCAAGGAGAGCCTGCATACCCTGACTGACTGCCCGAGGTATAAACAGCAGGGAGACAAAATTAAGCGGTCTTTGCAAACTCGCTCCAAGAGAACAATAGCAGAACTCTTGAAGAATACCGCTTCATCTTCTCAGACCACACCAAAAAACAGTAACACGTTTTCCATTTTGCCAGTTGATGATCTAGACTCTGACTCAGAGGGCGGTGAGCATAGTCCGTTTGTCTTTAAAGGCAATACGAGAAAACGAGCAAAACAACACACCACCGAAAAGCCTCGTAAGGCCACTCGTACGGACCACCCTTCCACCTTGGAAAAATCAAGAGGTAACGGAAATGCACCGGAACCCATTCCACCGGGTTTTAAACCTTGTAATTATGACAAGAACTTCCCGTCACTTCCAGGATCATCTAAAACCCCAGATGTCCCAGTTTTTCGGCCAGAAAAGCAGCTGAATAATCAGCAAGAACATGCCCCCATGTTCACGTTTTCTGGTATTGTGGATAGCTTCTTCAATATATTCAATATCTCTGACTCAACGAGGAGCATTATTAATTTAGTGCTGCCAATGGTGAAAACTCTTTCGAAGCAACTAGCTTCTAGGTGGTCCTTGCTTGCATCGATCATATCCTTTGATGGATAATTCTCCGAATGAGGTCGGGGATATGATCTCTGTTCTTCAGTGGAACTGTAGAAGTCTTATGCCAAAACTTGATACATTTAAATTTTTAGTTAACAACTCACTTTCTGATACATTTGCCCTTCGTGAAACATGGCTGTCTTCAGACAACGATCTTGCTTTCCACGATTTCAACATTATTCGCTTTGACCGCGCAGATTTGTATGGAGGGGTGCTTCTGGGGATCAACAAGCTCCATTCCTTCTACAGAATCGATCTGCTTTCGGTGACAGGCATTGAAGTTGTTGCATGTCAGGTTAACATGCGCGGTAAATGCCTCAGTATTGCCTCAGTATATCTTCCACCGAGAACTGCGATTTCTCGTCAAAGTTTCTCGGATATCTGCACGGCTATGCCGGAGCCACGGTTGATCTTAGGAGATTTTAACTCTCACGGTACAGGCTGGGGGGAACTGTACGACGACAACCGCTCAGCCTTGATATACGACATGTGCGACTTCTTCAAAATGACAATTCTGAACACCGGGGAAGCAACACGAGTAGCCAAACCTCCAGCAAAAATAAGCAGATTAGACCTCTCACTTTGTTCGAGTTCACTATCGTTCACAGCAAAAAAATAATTTTGATATCACATCAAAGTGGATGCACTACAATCATGTCGAAAATTTCATATAATTTTTATGACCACATAAATAAACAAATGCAGTAAAAGCAGCGTAATGTCAGTTCATGCATTATATTAATGATAATTTTGTCCTTTTTAGCAAGTAATATTACACTATATTTTCGACATGATTGTAGTGCATCCACTTTGACGTGATATCAAAATTATTTTTTTGCTGTGTTGGATTGCTCGTGGAAAGTAATTCAAGATCCCTACGGTAGTGACCATTTGCCAATCAAAATTTCTATTACCAATGGTTCATTTTCTACTCGTTCGGTCGACATCGCGTACGATCTTACGAAAAACATTGCCTGGCGAAAATTCGCGACCGCGGTTCTTGATGCCAGTCAATCGGTTGACGTACTTCCTCCGCTGGACGAGTACTCCTTTCTCGCGCGTCTTATCATCGATTCTGCGCTGCGAGCACAGACGAAACGTGTTCCGGGTGTTTCCGTCCACAAGCGACCTCCCACCCCGTGGTGGGATAAGGATTGCACCGCAAACACGACAAGGTCGGGGATTTCGAGCGGTACACCGACCTCGAGAAAACTTTTAAGGACTTAATTAAAGCAAAAAAACGCGGTTACTGGCGTCGGTTCGTCGATGGTTTGTCGCGAGAGACTTCCATGAGAACACTCTGGAATGTCGACAGGAGAATGCGAAACGCGTCATCACCGATTAACGAAGACAAGGAGTACTCGGACAGTTGGATATTCAGCTTCGCGCGGAAAGTTTGCCCGGATTGGGTGTCGGTACAAACCAACGTTCGTGATCGTCCGTCGGGTAATAACGAAATAGATTCCCCGTTTTCGATGGTGGAATTCTCACTTGCTCTCCTTTCATGTAACAATTCAGCTCCAGGAATGGATAGAATCAAGTTCAACTTGCTTAAAAATCTCCCAGGTGTCGCGAAGAGACGCTTGTTGAACTTATTCAATCAATTTCTGGAGCACAACATTGTTCCGGATGACTGGAGGCAAGTAAGAGTTATCGCCATTCGAAAACCTGGTAAGCCCGCGTCGGATTATAACTCGTACCGTCCCATCGCGATGCTGTCCTGTATACGGAAATTGTTGGAGAAAATGATTCTTTTTCGTCTAGACAAATGGGTCGAGTCGAATGGTTTACTTTCAGATACGCAATTTGGATTTCGGAGAGGCAAAGGAACGAGCGACTGTCTTGCGTTGCTTTCAACTGAAATTCAACTGGCCTATGCGCAAAAACAGCAAATGGGTTCAGTTTTCTTGGACATTAAGGGGGCTTTTGATTCTGTTTGTATCGATGTCCTTTCGGATAAACTCCACGATAGTGGGCTTTCACCAATTATGAACAACTAAATATGTGAGCAACTTGTTGTCTGAGAAATATGTATATGAGCTTTTCTCATGGAAACTCGACAACTTCACGAATTAGTTACATGGGTCTTCCCCAGGGTTCATGTTTAAGCCCCCTTCTTTATAATTTTTATGTAAGAGACATTGATGGTTGTCTTGATGAAAATTGCTCGCTAAGGCAGCTTGCAGATGACGGGGTTGTGTCCGTTATAGAGCCAAGTGCACCGGACCTGCAAGGACCATTGCAAGATACCTTAGACAATTTGTCTATTTGGGCTATGAAGCTGGGTATCGAATTCTCTCCGGAGAAAACTGAGTTGGTTGTTTTTTCTAGGAAGCATCATCCTGCACAGTTACAGCTTCAACTAAAGGGTAGAACAATCACTCAAAGTATATCTTTCAAGTATTTAGGTGTCTGGTTCGATTCCAAAAGCACGTGGGGAAAACATATTGCGTATGTGAAACAAAAATGCCAACAAAGAATCAATTTTCTTCGTACAATTACCGGAACTTGGTGGGGAGCACACCCGGAAGATCTGATCAGGTTGTATCGAACAACCATCTTGTCGGTTCTAGATTACGGTACAAGAATAATCAATCTTGAAATAAATTCTTTAAAAAAAAGTTTAAAATAGTGACTTATCACAATAAAAAGTGACTTTAGTGACTTGGCCTTAAAAAAGGATACTTTTTTAAAGACTGACTTGAAAAAAGTTCAATGAAAACTCTAGCGCCTTCCGCAAACTCCAGGAACCTTGTGCTGGTCGAAAGATCATGATTACCTTTGAATGGGCCCCCTCACATTGCTCAATCCCAGGCAATGAGAAGGCGGACTCTCTCGTAAAGGTGGGCGCGCAGGAAGGTGAATTTTATGACAGGCAAATTTCACACGATGAATTTTACCATTTAGTGCGTCAGAGTACCCTTTCGAGTTGGCAAACCGATTGGGAAAATGGAAATTATTCCTAATGTTTCTTCGAGAGCGTGGTTTAAAGGCTTGGACTTAAGTCGTGACTTCATTCGCGTGATGAGTAGACTTATGTCGAACCACTACTCGCTAGATGCTCATCTCAATAGAATAAACCTCGTGGACAGCAACATCTGTCGGTGTGGAAACGGTTACGATGACATCGATCACGCAGTTTGGCAATGTACGGATAATGACGCCGCCAGAGAGCGACTTTTGAATACCCTTGAAGCCCAAGGAAGACAACCCTATGTTCCTATCAGAGACGTGTCGGGAACTCGCGATATCTGCTATGTGCAGTCAGTTTATGTGTTTCTTCAAATGTCTAGTATAAGAATTTAATTCCTTTGTTTTTTGTCTCTCTTTATTAGTTTTTGTTTGTCTTGTCCCCCCGTCTCGATGAGTCTCATCGTCGCCCACTGGTCACCATAGCCGGTCGAACTCCAGACGAAACTAGAACCGCAGTACCGTTCATACTGGTGACAACGCTCTGATGAGACAACGAAACCTTACCCCCAAGCTCCTCCCCTGATCCTATCCTTCGACAATGTACCTCTCTAACCTCGAGTAAGCGGCGAGTATTCGGCCCAACTCCTACTAGACATAGAATTAAGTGAATTTTGTTACAAACAAAGAACAATGAACTATCGGGTCCGTAAAGCTAACGCGATTGAGCCTTCCAAATAAACAAACTAGTTAAAAAAAACAAAAAAAAGAGAGACGCTTGTTGAACTTATTCAATCAATTTCTGGAGCACAACATTGTTCCGGATGACTGGAGGCAAGTAAGAGTTATCGCCATTCGAAAACCCGGTAAGCCCGCGTCGGATTATAACTCGTACCGTCCCATCGCGATGCTGTCCTGTACACGGAAATTGTTGGAGAAAATGATTCTTTTTCGTCTAGACAAATGGGTCGAGTCGAATGGTTTTCTTTCAGATACGCATTTGGATTTCGGAGAGGCAAAGGAACGAGCGACTGTCTTGCGTTGCTTTCAACTGAAATTTAACTGACCTATGCGCAAAAACAGCATATGGGTTCAGTTTTCTTGGACATTAAGGGGGCTTTTGATTCTGTTTGTATTGACGTCCTTTCGGATAAACTCCACGATAGTGGGTTTTCACCAATTTTGAACAACTATTTGAGCAACTTGTTGTCTGAGAAATATATGAGCTTTTCTCATGGAAACTCGACAACTTCACGAATTAGTTATATGGGTCTCCCCCAGGGCTCATGTTTAAGCCCCCTTCTTTATAATTTTTATGTAAAAGACATTGATGGTTGTATTGACGAAAATTGCTCGCTAAGGTAGCTTGCAGATGATGGCGTTGTTTCCGTCACCGGGCCAAGTGCACTGGACCTGCAAGGACCTTTGCAAGATACCTTAGACAATATGTCTACTTGGGCTATGAAGCTAGGTATCGAATTCTCTCCGGAGAAAACTGAGTTGGTTGTTTTTTCTAGGAAACATCATCCTGCACAGTTACACCTTCAACTAAAGGGTAGAACAGTCACTCAAAGTGTATCTTTCAAGTATTTAGGTGTCTGGTTCGATTCCAAAAGCACGTGGGGAAAACATATTGCGTATGTGAAACAAAAATACCTACAAAGATTCAATTTTCTTTGCACAATTACCGGAACTTGGTGGGGAGCACACTCGGAAGATCTGATCAGGTTGTATCGAACAACCATCTTGTCGCTGCAACGGGTTCAATACCGTTGCATCCGAATCGCGCTTGGCTGTATGCACTCGACGCAAACGATGAGCCTCGAAGTACTCGCGGGTGTTCTCCCACTGACAGATCGTTTCGCGGAACTGTCCTTCCGGTTTCTAATCCGTTGTGAAGCAATCAACCCATTGGTAATAGAAAACTTTGAGAAGCTGCCTCGGTCAATACGCGGTCTAGAACTAGGTAACGTTTGGAATTTAACGTTTTTTCCTTAACATTCATTACTTTGCACAATGACCATAGAGAAGACACACAAACACAAACTGGCAAGCGGAAAAAATGTCATGACATTTTTAAACTGTTTTCTGCAGGCGACAGAACATTTTTGCACAATGAAGCAGACAAGCTTTATGTTATGTAGAATTTTGCTGATTTCTGGCTAATTATAGCATTTATTTGATGTTTATTGCATGGAATTTTAAGATAAGAATGAATACTAACCACTCATACACATAGTTTTTAAAAGTATGCGTACATAAGGGAGTTGATAATTAACTGTCACACGTTTGCAAGCTTGCAGATAAAATGTAATTTCAATAAACTGTTTGAAAAATAATGGGCTGCGACATTTTTCCTATTCTGTATCGCCGCCGGTTGCTTGTAATCAGTGCTGATAAAAATCCTTTCTTCTACACTCAATTTAGCTGAAAATGAAGAAAACCTTAACAGATAGACCAACTACCTGCATGAATTTGAATTTTGATATAAACAAATTCCCTTGATCTAGGCAACCTCTGAGTATCAAAAATAACATTTGTTTTTCTTCATTCGTGGCTGGATTCTCATTATCGCCTCTGTTGTTGTAAATATTGATATTCGTCTCCATCTTGGTCGGGATGATATTGAGGATCAAATGCAAAATGATTATTTTCATTTTAAACAAATATAGCGCTGAAGAACGTGGTTTTTAGACATAAGTCGACGGCAAATTATTGCCTCAAGCTGAACTGATGATAATATCGATGATTTAGGCAGTGTGGTCGACAATATTCAAAATAATCATTTTGCCCAAAATGTCGTTGATTATTTTGCTTTTGAGGATCACTTCTGATTTTGACAATTTTGGGTTTGATAATCGAGCACTGGTGAATATCAACAAACGCGTATTCGTTGATGTATAATAAACTCATTTGTTCATTTCGCTCGTTTCGTAACTACGAAGATGTTCAAAACAAACGCAATTAATCGACACTGGGTTGAAGCGATACTCCTTGCATGTGATGGTGTATACTCCGATACTCCTTGCATGTGATGTTGTAATGTAGAAATACGAGAAATACACGACCACCCGTGTGCTGGCGGTTTTGATTTGCTCTGGGCGATGGTTTTGAAAAAAATGTACTGTTACCACCTCTGCTTGATCATCTACCAATTTGTGCAACTTGCTCAAACTATTATTATTACCTATTAAAAGTATTCCTCGATATAACGTAACCGTCTTCTTACTCTTATATCGCTGATTTATCGCAAATGACCATTCAACCATACAAAGTAATACCACTATCGAACAGAGGAGACAATCCCCCATATATTGGTATTATCGATTTGTAAATAGAGGTATTTCCAATAAATTGACGATGAAAGTGATTTTCAATTGAAATCGACGATGAAAGTGATTTTTAAATTCATTTTTCACTTTCATCGTCGATTTTTTGAAAATATATCGATAATAAGAGCATAATCGACTGCACATAAAAGCATAACAGTCACATCTATGCTTAATTTCCTATTCTAATGAAAATGTTATGCGTTTATGTGTAGTCGAGAAATTGCACTATACAATTGGATAATACGAACATAATTAATCATATTTACAAAGCAAATCACAAAGCAATGATCACAGTAAGAATGCTGGTACTCGACTATTACAAATTATTTTATATATATGTTTAGCTCATGGCTATTCGGATAATCTAAAATATCTAGAAAATGTGTCTGTAAAATTTTTATGTTTTATAACTTCCATTCGCAGCATTACAAATAAACATAATAAATCCATTCGTTTCGTAATTCATTTACAGTATATTTTGTACCTTCAGCCCCACATTTCCGTATCTTCCAATGTTCCTGATTGAGGGTTCTGCAAAAAAAAAAAAACGTACAATTACAAAATTTGAAAATACTTATGCCTGTCCACGTTAAATTTCGGACACTAAGATAATGTCGGGGGAAAAATCTACACATAATATAACAACACCGAATGTTTATTTCAGTAAAGTATTTATATCGATAGCAAACGTAGCTTATTTGAATGTTTACTATTTTTCCTGTAAAATTCTCAAACTTTCTATGGGATACCCGCCATCAGGGTCCGTACATTATCCTAAGATACCTTAGTGGAGGCGTGCTTCAATTTCCTCTTGAAATCATTGATGCCGTTTGCTTTCCTTTTTGTTTCGAATAGTTTCCGCTTAACTAGAACCCAGTACCTATCTATTGGGCGAAGTTCTGGATAGTTTGGCGAATTGACTGTTTTTGGCACGTATTTGATCTCTTGTGCATCATACCATTCCAGGACGGATTTTGCATAGTGACAAGAGGCCAAAACAGAGCTGGAGTGTCGTGGCTTCAGATGAATGCTAACCAAATATTTTTTGGGGTATTTCGAACGCATCTTTGTCCAGAAACACTCGGCAACGTGTGCAAACTCAACATCGTTAGTTTCCACCGGTTGATTGTACTAAAATTTTATCCATTTAATCTAGTGCAACAATTCACGCACTAGATTAAAGGAATGCGTGGCTTCTGATGAATGATAGCCAAATATATTTTTGGAGAATTTCGAAAACTTCTTTGTCTGGAAACACTCGGCAACGGCATTCCTTTGCAGCATAAAAAGCCAAACCCGGAAGCTGTTGAAAGTCTTCGAGCACGTATGTTTCGACCGAGGGGGACGACTCTATCTACGATGCAGGAAATATTGTGTTTTGCTGTGGCTAGCTGAGCGTACGCTGAGTATTTTTTTTCAATAACTTTATTAGAGAAATTTTTAGCCGTTGGCTAGTTCATCTCTATAAAACGGGTACGCTGAGTAGATAGAAAGAAGATTTATCACGATTTTGAAGATTTCCTGCAGAAAGATGATGCGCGATGCAAGTAGATGCGAGAAATGTAAGAAGATTTTTCGAAGATTTATTCGCTAGTGTGAGATTTTTTGAGCATCTAGAATTGAGATTTAGATGTGTCGCCACACTCGGTTTCGACGTCCATTATGATACAAGATTTTATTGCAAAAAACTGGGTAAAAAGCTCCTTATCACGACTTTTTGCAGTGAAATTTTGCTTATCATTACGGTTGGGCACCTTTTTCACTTTGTACGCCATCAGCCCATGCCTCTGCTTCACTTTTTGTAAATATGATTTTGATTTTTCATCTTTGCGAGTCACATTACGAACTGAAAGGTTTGGATGTTTCTCAATAATGGCTACCACCTTCTGTTCCATTTATCGAGAGCATACTTTTCGATTTGTTCCGCTTTTAACCTTCCGATCCACTGGTCAAACGATTTGCACACACTAAACGCGGTACTCTTCGGCAGTTTTAGCTTCTTGGCGAGATCGCGTACCGACAACGTTTGATTTTGCTGCCGTTCGCACAAAATGGATTTAATGTATGTACTTCAACTTAATGGCTTAATTTGATGCCATTTTACCAAACTGAACAATAATGTAAACATGTTGTATCACTAAATAAAGTGTAGAGCTTCAGTCGTCATATAAGTGAAAAGTTTCAGCGGTTCATGAAATATTTCAAAAAAATACACTGAAAGAAAATTGTCCGAAATTTAACGTGGGCAGCACGGGGGCAACAATAAGGCATTTTACGAGACGTTTCGAGTCAGCTGTTTTTTTTCTGTTTACCTATTTTGACGTTTACCAGCGGGTCGATTTGTTGACATACCACGACCAAAATCAAAACAAAAACATCAGACGTAAACAATAACAATGCCTCGAGCGCGTTCGAGTGGCCCGCCAGGAACTGTCATCAAGACGTCACGTAAAATAGCTTATTACGAATTTCGGCGGAGCTCACATCAATGTAATGAATATAGTGGGAGAGGACGACTGCAACAGACTACTCTTTCTAGCATTTCGCACTGCGATGCAAGTGTGAAAGAGTAAGCTGTTTTGTTCTGTCATACCTCCGCCAGTTTTACCACTAACGGTTTGCCCAAAAGTGTCAGATTGCCCAAAAATGTCAAAATCATGTGAGCTATGGTGCATCTATATGTGTTTGAAAAGGATAGAGTAATTTATTTTACTCTTCAAAAAAGTTCAATGAGCTGTTACTTTTGGCATCCAAATTTATTAAATCTTGGCTGCTAGTACATTAACTATTCAAGATTTATCGGTATGATTTTGCGTTTCATTGTCTGAGTCTGTATGAAGTTTGAGTGACTTTAGTAAAACGCTTCATGTTTGACTGCCTTTTTTCAAACTGTTATTTCTGGGAGTACAATCAAATTTTAGCTGATATTTTACTCGTTATGCGATCTTTGAAATACATTATGATCTTTGAAACGCTTAAATTTACTAAAGGACAATGAACTGAATCAGCTGAAATTTTGTTCATTTGCAATCAAAATACTGATCTTTGAAACATATAAATAAAAAAAATCCGTTCGCGATGAAAAAAAGATAGGACAGTCTAATTTTTGATGATAAATATGAATATGAACTTTGTCAGAGAATAAAAAATATCTCGAGTTACTATACTGCCATATTCTACGCATATCTGTCCCATGTTACTTTTGGACGTTTTTCACTTTTCATAAAAACCGTACTTTTTAGGTAAATTTTCGAATGAAAATAGAAAACATGTAATTTGTTCTGGGCTTATATAAAAACATCATCAAGCCTAATTGTCCCATTTTGAAATTCTACGCATAACTGTCCCACAAAGATTTTATTTACTGAATCTATAATTAACGAATCGATTTGAGTAAACGAATGATTGCAACAGGAGTTATATGATCAAAAGAACTGGTACGATCCATTTCGGGAAGCAAGAGTTTTATTTTTTATTATTTATATGAAGAGAAACAGAAATTTAAATTAAAACACCAGCTCAGAGTTCTAATTTCAAACAACAAGAAACTCGTCAACCCTTAATTCCTCTATCGTGTCTACGTGTTTTATGAAAAGCCCCTAAATCTATTATATATATATATATATATATATACATATCTTAAGGTGATACTATTCTGCTACTATTCTGCGTCCACAGGCACTTTCACTGCCACTTCGAGTTTTCTAGGGAGTTAATCTCGGGCACTATTGCGATTTGAGGCACTAAATTATCACCACAGTTTTGTTATTGTATTTTTTCCGGTAGCAGATAATGGCCTCCTGGAAAAAAAACGAAGTGGAACCAGAGCCCGAGGATCTGGATCGTATCACCTAAAAACAATTTCTATGTAAAGATCCCTTCAGACCCATCGCGTTTGTCATAGTGGTCTTTGGTTTTTTGTTCATGATTCCGTTATAAAAAAATCTGAGACTTTGAACAGTTATCTGAAGTCTATGACTTGGAAAATTGGTAACTACACTGCAATGCTAATTTCTGTTTGCAAACTTTGTAAACATATCAAACAGAAATGAATAAATAGTGTATTACTGAATTATAAGTGGGGATGGGTGGCATTCACTAGCCCGAGAATACCCTCCACATGCTAGCCTCTTCACCAAGCATACATCAGTACACACTTATCGAGTAAGTAATTTTTACCGAGTTTTTGAATTGAGGAACTCTTCGGTAAAATTTAAAAAATCTGTGAAAAATTCAAAGTTGAGAAAATGTGTTACGAAAATTTACAGACTAACTTCTGTTAACCCCGTGTAATGATGAAAAATATAAAAAAAAATCGATTTTATCCAACCTTTACGAATAACAGTCATTTGAATTTTTACCGAGTCAGTCCAGTAAAAATACTAACTCCTGTAAAAAAAAAGTCTAAGTGTGTATACAGAAGCAGCGGAGCTCCACGCTTCTTCATCGAAACCACCCCCCGAGTATCTAGACAGAAAACCTTAGTTTCACGTACCCACATACAAATTGTAGATGTCTCCACCGTACGTAAACAATGGGTTCAGCCATCGTTGGTGGCACAACTTTTTCACATCAGAAAACATGTATTTGTTTCACTTCATGTGGACGTCGAAAGCAGGCCAAGAATAAATTTTGAGTGAGACGTATTACTGATGTTGCATTATTTTCCTTATATCTTGGAATTTAATCGATTTGATGAAATCAAAATTCATTATTTGGTCTGGTCTGGTTAATTCCTCGGGGGCATCTGGGACATGCCCGGAACTGACCAATGTGATCCACGGGGCTCGAAATGGCCACAACTGAAATTGTTATCATATTTTGAAGTAATTTGTTTTGTCACATGATAGGCTTTATTTCTTACCGGTCAAATTTAGTATCATGGCTCACATTCCCCGAAACATGTTCCTGCCACATTTCCAGCACCAGTTGAACGATTCTGAATCTGTTCAATAATGTTTTTTTTAAAGACTTTATTTAACAGATTTTTAGCCTTAGGCTAGTTCATCTCTTATGTTCAATAATGCTCTATGGATGAGGCTATGGGATTATGATACTTTTCATTTGAAGGTTTCTGCTTGCAATTCGCATTAGTTATTACCGATAAATACGACTTAGCTCCAAAAATCAATGTTTATCGGAAACAGTTGACCGATTCTAAATTTGATCAACAGCATTCAATGTGACCATAATACCTTTTGTTAGCTGGTTGTTTCGTTTATTCGGTTATGTGGTTGCTGAAAAACACCACGTAGTTCGCGAATTTCGCGATTTTCGTGTCTTGTTCCGTTCATATCTCCGGCACCAGTTGTTCGATTGAAAATCTATTAAAACCCGCATTAAAAATAACCATAAGAAGCGCCTAAACTCCAATTCGGGTTATCATCCCATTTTTATGTGGTATGGTCGTACCATCTATGATATCGTTAGTGTATGGTACATGTTTATTAGGGCATTCAACAGAATCATGGTACCTTTCATTTGATGGCTGTTGTCTTGAATTCGGTAGAGTGGTTGCCGAGAAATTCGTTTGAGAAAAATGTGTTACGCGCTCTCACACGCACATATACAGACAGACATTTTCCAATCCCGTCATGTTGAGTCGATTGCATAACTATGAGAAAAAATATCAATGTTTTTTTAAAAAACAAAACTTAAAAATGTTTAAAATTAGTTGATCAAAAATAAGACCAATTGTAAATTTACTCCACCATTATTCGATCTGACAGAACCAGAGGACCAGAATTTTCGGGGTAACTTGACATTATACTGGAGCTGTCAAATAGCTCCCGGGGTGATCGAAACAGCACCGCAGCTGAGCTGCGAGTGCTATGAAATAAAAAGGACATCGACTTATTACCACTACCTACTTCTCTCCCATCCGCTCTCAGAATTCGACGATTCGGTGTCTCTCGTTATGCTTTCCGCTGAGACTGAGCAATATTCGATACCGCGAAACATCTCCGCAGTTATGTTTTCTTTCGGCGCAGGAGATGTGCGGTAATCAAAAGTTAAGAATGTAGCTAAACATTTACAATAACATTCTACCAAATTTTCATATGCGTAGTCCACTGCTACAGCCGAACGTACGAACGAATAGGATGACTATAGCGCATTTTAAGAAAACGTCACAAGTTTTTATGGCTGTTTTAAATCAATAATTACGAAGAAACCATAAAGCCTACAAGGTTACTACCAAAGGCACAAATCTAGGGAACTGCATGGAAAATGTTTTGTAGAACAACTAAATAAACAGAAATTAAAATTTTCAACTTAAAAACACTAAAATGTATGAAATTTCACCAGTTTTTTTTTGGTACTTTCAACATACTTTTCAATTTTAATGTATGATAATTAACTTTAATCGAGTTCTTTTTCAAAGATCATTGATAGCTAAGACTTTAATCTTTCATTTGGTATGTTAAAATCAGAAAACCACATTAAGATTAAAAAAATATAGCTAAACAAAGTTGGCAATACAGAAAAACATAAAATGTTGAATAACTCACTTAGCAGTCATTTCCGACCCTATGTTTCATGGGGATTTTTTCATAACTTAAGGAGCCCTATCTACCCTGAAAATATGTAAAACCCGGAACCAAACACCCTGTATATCACATATATTTAACGAATTAATGATGTTCTCTTTTACATATTCAGAGAAGAAAGTATTCCCTTCTTTATCGTATATCCAAAGAATTAATTATTTCTGGGGAATGTTATATAATCAGAACGAGTGGCACACATACTGTTTGTGTGTGTGTTTACCACCAAAATGATAAATTAATTTTTAAAACTATTCAAGATAGAAAGTCACTTCCAGCAGATGTGAAATCATACCATGACTTGTTTTTTGAAATTCTTTGCACCAACCCCACAGAACTGTGTTGGTTGAAAATGTGTGAACATTGTCCAGGTATACAAAATTTGACTTCAGAAATGGTTGCTATCCTGACCGATGGAAATGTGGAATCCTTAAAATTGAAACAATGGCGTCAAGCTGACCGTTGTATCATGGATTAAGTGGAGTTGGAAACTCAAGAGTTTGAGTTTTTGTTTTTGGAAACGTTATCCGATTTATCACCACATAATTTCATAGCTGAACAACATTTCATTTTTCATTTTGCAGCGCAGGGTGGGGCAGTAAGAGCGCAAGTCAATCCAAGGCCGATAGTAAAGGAGGGGTAATGGCTGACTAGCCACATGCAGGCTACATGATCGCCATGGGAAGGGATAATGATTAGATTGAGGTAGGTGGTTGGATGTTTTTTGGATTGAGATAGCCACGATGCATCAAAATGATATGGAATGTGGAAATAGCTTGAAATTTGAATGAGTTATTTAGAATTCGTTACTGAGAGCTCTGCTCTGCTTTGAATCAGAACACTGGATTCCGTATGTATTGTTTCAAGATAGTTATGGAAACAATGCTGCGACGTGAGCGCGTAGATACATCTGCGTAGTAAACCGATTGCGCGAATTCCGAGAGCCGTGTGAGACAACCGAATCGAGAAAAAATGCTTATTTTCACTTAAAGAGTGCCACAAAAATAAATGTGATAGTCTATGTTGGCAAGTTGATTAATTTTGGTTTTCTCCCTAGATATTCTACTTATTTTACTATTGAGCTTTGTTTCAATTTAGTTATTTTATCGCACGTATCAATCATTTCAAAATTTCGCACCCGTACCGAACAAATTCTAAACTACATAAGCTAAAAAAATAAAAAATAAACTTTTGGTAAGCTCTACCGAATTGCGAATTACTTCTGCGTAAGCTCCGTAGACGTAGGCGCGTTGATTCCGACAGCAGCGAGAAGTTAAACATGCATCAATACAACATAAGGAAAGGTCTATTTTTCAATCACGTAGGATTTAGTTCATAGATTAACATTGACTGTTGTTTACAAATGTAATTACTTGAACACTAAGAAATAAGTTAACTCAAATATTTTAACCGTACATATCAGAGTTTTCGCGTATTGAGAGAATAATATAGTAATCGAGTACAATGAACTCAGGGGAAAACAATACCTACAAAAGATTAAAAGTTATTAATTGTCACATACCTCTACTTTTACTTATTTCCTAAACTATTCCTCTCCTTGTTAATCCTGCTTGTTATTGGTCTGCTTGCGTTTTCTTATTGAAGTTCAAGACTAAATAGGAAAATTTATTATATAACTTTAAAGGTTAGTTGCCTCCCTAAGCGGACCCCCCCCCCCCCCCGCATCCTAATTCTTTTGTTAATCAAGTCTAATGTTATTCGACTTTCATAATTTGCTTATTTAAGTTCGTTTAATGAATATGATATCTCATTAGTCTAATTTAATAAATTATTGAAATCTCTAATTTACCTAATCAATCACTTGTGCTTGTATCTAAAGTTAAACGTGTTTCAAGTACTTTTGATTTTGACCTATACCTATTTATTATATCTTAGTTCTACCCAGGTGACACCTTCAAGTGACTAAAATGCTTCATTTTGAAGTTAGTTTCCTAGCTAATTTTTCAGTATATAGGGGTATATGCTCCAACTACGCTCACACGTTTCCACTATGTCGTCCCACAAAATTACGTATGGATATATCACAATAGAAGCACGCCACAGTGGAAATCCCGAGCCATAGTTCAAACATTTATCCCAAATCAAAAAGAAGCACATATAAGATTAGTGCTTCTTTTTGATTTGGGATAAATGTTACAAAACCATGTACAAAAATGTTGTTTAACATTGTTCCCTGAGGAATACCTCAATGAAAACAACAATGCAAGCTTGTTACGCAAGTAGAAGGAGCTCCGTTGGGCACTTTCTGAAATATTTCAATAGTATAATTCCTTTGCAAACCCAAATACTATCTGCGTAAAAATAAATAAAATAAGAGTGATTTGCGGCAAAACCCGCCAGTATCGCACCCAACGTCAGTGCCTATACGTAATCGTACTACGACGCGGCTCTCAATTAAAGGAGTAACAAGTGTGATACTATCACTTCAGGCTAGAACTTTGGTTCTCTTATGCAATGGTTCATCAGAGAGGGGAAGCTCAGTAATCCTCATCGCATGCTCATGACGCTATTCTGTCACGGCATGATCCAACGATACCGGACCTAAACCAACCGTCTCCAACGCTCCACTATGAAGCATAAGATTAGGCCCGCCCACCAACATCCAAGTTAAAAACGAGCCAAGGGGAGGGCACATAATTTCATAGCTGAACAACAAGGTAAATACTTCAGCTATGTCAAAAGTAACTTGAAAGTAACGGAATGTATAATAATATGTTATTTTTCTGAAAACTTTTCATTTGTTGTACAAGACGCTGTACAAGGATTTCATTGGGCAAACGCACAGTGCACTATAAATCCATTTGCTATTTATTATAGAGATGATCATACCAAAGATTTAATGTTCACTAGTTTCACTGCGACCGTGGAGTTTACCAAGCACAACTATGTTTCAGTTCGATTATTCGTAGTTTTTTTTAACTAGTTCGTTTATTTGGAAGGCTCAATCGTGTTAGCTTTACGGACCCGATAGTTCATTGTTCTTTGTTTGTAACAAAATTCACTTAATTCTATGTCTAGTAGGAGTTGGGCCGAATACTCGCGGCTTACTCAAGGTTAGAGAGGTACATTGTCGAAGGATAGGATCAGGGGAGGAGCTTGGGTGTAAGGTTTCGTTGTCTTATCAGAGCGTTGTCGCCAGTATGAACGGTAGTGCGGTTCTAGTTTCGTCTGGAGTTCGACCGGCTATGGTGACCAGTGGGCGACGATGAGACTCATCGAGACGGGGGGGCAAGGCAAACAAAAACTAATAAAGAGAGACAATAGACAAACGAATTAAATTCTTATACTAGACATTTGAAGAAACACATAAACCGACTGCATATTGCAGATATCGCGAGTTCCTAACACGTCTCTGATAGGAATATAGGGTTGTCTTCCTTGGGCCTCAAGGGTATTCAAAAGTCGCTCTCTGGCGGCGTCATTATCCGTATATTGCCAAACTGCGTGATCGATGTTATCGTAACCGTTTCCACACCGACAGTTGTTGCTGTCCACGAGGTTTATTCTATTGAGATGAGCATCTAGCGAGTAGTGGTTCGACATAAGTCTACTCATCACGCGAATGAAGTCACGACTTAAGTCCAAGCCTTTAAACCACGCTCTCGAAGAAACATTAGGAATAATTTCCATTTTCCCAATCGGTTTGCCAACTCGAAAGGGTACTCTGACGCACTAAATGGTAAAATTCATCGTGTGAAATTTGCCTGTCATAAAATTCACCTTCCTGCGCGCCCACCTTTGCGAGAGAGTCCGCTTTCTCATTGCCTGGGATTGAGCAATGTGAGGGGACCCATACAAAGGTAATCATGATCTTTCGACCAGCACACTCATCTGCTCCCTTACCTTTGAAAGGAAATAAGATGAGTGCCTACCTTGTTTCATCGACCGAATAGCCTCGATCGAACTGAGACTATCCGAGAAGATGAAGTAATGGTCTGCAGGCATGTTGGAAATCATCCCCAATGCGAAGTTGATTGTTGCCAGCTCAGCAACAAAAACGGAACAAGGTTCCTGGAGTTTGCGGAAGGCGCTAGAGTTTTCATTGAAGACGTCGAAACCAGTGGATCCACTGAGACGAGAACCGTCTGTAAAATATCTGTTCACGCAATTGACGTGTTGGTACTTTTCAGTAAAATTACGCGGGATAATAATAGGTCGAAGTTGATCGGGAATCCCATGAGTTGCTTGTTTCATGGTCAGATCATATTCAATTGAGGAACTGCGATTGGTGAAGTGAGCACGGTCTGGCATGTAACAAGGAAGACACATATCTGACGATATGTAGTGGTGGTAGATTCTCATAAATTGAGATTGTGTGTTCAGCCCAAGAATTTCTTCAAAATTTTCAATTATAAGTGTGTTCGTCACTCCGCATTTGATTAGTATTCTGAGAGAGAGCTCCCAGAAACGGTTCTGTAGGGGTGTTACTCCTGCCAGAACCTCGAGACTCATGTTATGCGTTGAGTGCATACAGCCAAGAGCAATACGCAGACAACGATATTGAATTCGTTCCAATTTTATTAGGTGACATTTTCTTGCCGAGAGAAAGCAGAAAGAGCCGTACTCTAGAACAGAGAGAATTGTTGTTTTATTAAGCGTTATGAGGTCTCCCGGATGAGCACCCCACCATGTGCCGCAAATTGAACGGAGAAAGTTGATCCTCTGTTGACATTTTTGCTTCAAATACGTAACGAACCAGACCCCAAAGTACTTGAAAGACAATGATTGAGTAATGTTTCTGCCCAAAAGATTAAGCTGCATTTGGGATGCGTACCGCTTTCGCGTAAACACTACCAGTTCAGTTTTCAGCTAGATTCCTAGCCCAAGACGACAAGTTACCTAAGGAACTTTGCAATGGTCCTTGCAAGTCTTACGGAAACAACAGCGTCATCTGCAAGTTGTCTTAGCGTGCATTGTTCTGCCAAATCTTTCTGATATCTTTGACATAAAAGTTATAAAGTAGAGGGCTGAGACATGAGCCTTCGGGCAGGCCCATGTAACTAATTCTGGAAGTTGGCAGTTGTCCAAGGGAAACGTTCATTTGCTTTTCTGACAACAAATTTTACAAGAAATTATTTAAAATTCCAGACAGTCCACATCTGTGCAGATTGTCTGACAGAATTTCAATGGAAACTGAATCAAAAGACCCCTTAATGTCCAAGAATACTGAAGCCAATTGCTCCTTGTGCGCAAAGGCCAGTTGAATAGCTGTGGAAAGCAGCGCTAGACAATCCTTTGTTCCTTTGCTCTTGCGGAACCCAAACTGTGTATTTGATAGCAAATTATTTGTTTCGACCCACTGATCGAGTCTCCGAAGGATCATTTTCTCCAACAATTTCCTAATGCACGAAAGCATAGCAATCGGACGGTATGAGGTCAGACGCTGGTTTGCCAGGTTTCCGAATGGCTATTACTTTGACCTGTCTCCATTCAGGCGGTATAATGTTGTTTTCTAGTAAGGAATTGAATAAGTCTAGCAAGCGTCTTTAAGCGATATCTAGGAGATTTTTCAGAAGATTGAATTTAATCATATCGTTTCCCGGTGAGGAGTTGTTCGATGAAAGAAGAGCCATAGAGAATTCCAGCATTGTGAATGGTCTATCCAGAGAGCTGCCGCTCGGAGACGCTTCTCGAAGAATGTGTTGTGCTGGACAGACCTTTTTAGCGAAATCGAATATCCATCGGTTGGAGTATTCTTCACTCTCATTAGAAGATGAGCGGTTACGCGTTGCGAGCCACCCTCCACAAGGTGTTTATTGAGGTTTCTCGTGAGAGTCCCTCGATGAAATTGCGCCAATGACCGTTTTTTTTTTGCTTTGATTAAATGTTTCAGCTTTGTCTCAAGCTTTGAATATTCCTCGAAGTATGTGGAGGTTTTGTGTCTACGAAAAGCTTTTAAAGCATCAGATTTATCTACATACATACCAGGTGTGGCTGGTCTCCTTTTGAAGGGCTTTACCGAGTTTTTGAATTGCGGAACTCTTCGGTAAAATTTAAAAAATCTGTGATAAATACAAAGTTGAGAAAATGTGTTACGAAAATTTACAGACTAACTTCTGTTAACCCCGTGCAATGATGAAAAATAAAAAAAAATCGATTTTATCCAACCTTTACGAATAACAGTCATTTGAATTTTAACCGAGTCAGTAATCCAAAAATCCAGTAAAAATACTAACTCCTGTAAAAAAATCTAAGTGTGTATACAGAAGCAGCGGAGCTCCACACTCCTCCATCGAAACAGCACCGCAGCTGAGCTGCGAGTGCTATGAAATAAAAAGGACATCGACTTATTACCACTACCTACTTCTCTTCCTTCCGCTCTCAGAAATCGCCGATTCGGTGTCTCTCGTTGTGTTTTCTGCTGAGACTGAGCAATATTCGATACCGCGAAACATCTACGCAGTTATGTTTTCTTTCGGCGCAGGAGATGTGCGGTAATCAAAAGTTAAAAATGTATCTAAACACTTACAATAACATTCTACCAAATTTTCATGTGCGTAGTCCACTGCAACAGCCAAACGTACGAACGAATAGGGTGACTATAGCGCATTTTATGAAAACGTCACAAGTTTTTATGGCTGTTTTAAATCAATAATTACGAAGAAACCATAAAGCCTACAAGGTTACTACCAAAGGCACAAATCTAGGGAACTGCATGGAAAATTTAATGTATCAGTTTTAATGTATGATAATTAACTCAAAGAGAATTGATAGCTAAGACTTTAATCTTTCATTTGGTATGTTGAAATCAGAAAACCACATTAAGATTAAAAAAAATGTAGCTAACCAAAGTTGGCAATACAAAAAAATATAAAATGTTGAATAACTCACTTAGCAGTCATTTCCGACCCTATGTTTCATGGGGATTTTTTCATAACTTTAGGAGCCCTATCTACCCTGAAAATATGTAAAACCCGGAACCAAACACCCTGTATATCACAATCAGAAATGTGAAGTAAAAGTTTGAAAGAGTCTAGTTTAGGCACTAGACTACGGCAGTTCCACTGTAGCACAGTGATCATATCTTCAACCTCGTTCGACGAATTATCCATCGAAAGATATGATTGATGCAAGGAGGGGCCATGAAACAGTCAATTGCTTAAGATATGATTCTAATGTTGGAAGCAAGGCAGAAACTAAGCTTCTAAGAGGGTCTTGTATGTTGAACATATTTAATATGAATTCCACAATGTCCGAAAAAAGCTAGCAAACCTCGTTCGGACTTGGATTTCCTTTGAGAAGTTTGAGGAGATGCTTTATTATTTTTCTTATCTTTTTTGGGCAATGGTGGAAAATTCCTGCTGCATCCAGGGATTGGTTCAGCAGGAGCCTTCGGTTTCGTTTTATCATCCCCATAACCCTGGGAATTTTCCAATCTTCTGGAGGTGACTTTAGTTTTCTTACGGCGCACTTTCGGGGAAGGGTATTTTCTTTTTCAGGATCCGTCCATTTTTGAAGGTGCGTGTACCACCGTAGAATCACCTTCATCCGATGAGTCAGAGTCCGATTCTTCAGCTGACAGAATCGAAAATTGGTTTGCGTCTTGGACGGCTGATGCAGCGTGCTAATGCAGCGAAAGACACCCGAAACGAGTCTGAATGCTGATAAACTTTCTTGCCATCTTGTAAAGACACTGAATGCAGTTGCCTAACATCCAGTATCTTTACAAGCTCGCTTGTGACTTTGCTGTTTTTAAAACAACCCAATGCACGTTTCAAGTCCTCGACAGACAGACTTGCGTCGGAGACCACGCCTTCTATCTCCACATCTCGAGAAGGGATATAGATGTTGTACTCAACACTAAACAACTAGTGATCAGCAATTTTATTTGCTACATCATAATTCGGTGCTTCTACACGCAGTTTGTTGAATCTCTCCTTATGTACCAAGATTCCCGGATACTTACGCAGCAAGTCTCTCGAAATGTCGAGAGTTGTCAAAGGTTTATTTTTAGACCGAAAGATAGACGCACATCTTTTGCCCAACCCGTACGATGTACGCGGAGACTTGAAGTATGTCTCCAAGTCTACAGGCAAAAAATGTGCGTCCCTCTTTTGCTCATAAACTGACTGCGGCTGTGGAATAGTTCTAGCGACGTTTTCATCACTACCTAAAGCCCCACGTTGCGAGAGCATTTCCAGTCGATGGTGTGTTATAATGCAATTCTTCTCGCAACGTGGGGCTTTAGGTAGTGATGAAAACGTCGCTAGAACTATTCCACAGCCCCAGTCAGTTTATGAGCATAGGCAAAAGATGTGCGTCTATCTTTGAAAACTGTCGCATTAATGGCCCTTCGCTCATTTTCAACTTCTATTCAATTTTCATACTGCCGTACTCTAACGGAACTATCCACCTACTCTCTTCTAAAAGATCATTCTCCAGCTAATAAATGATCACACTAAAGCTTCATGTTAGCATTTCCAACCAACTCTGAAAATCGTTAACTTCGCGTATGAAGTAACATAAAAACACTTTGAATATAAATATTGTTTGGGAAGCAATATATGCAATGAGCAAAATATCCTCCCACTTTGATATTGACTATATAATCTACACAGCAGGTATTATTGATTTCCGTGTCTAAGAATCACATTCAAAACTTCATATGGTATAATTGCCAATACCTCAAAAAGCTCCGCGATTCGGATAGAGTCCCTATTGACGGTGTGATTTGTTGTAAGATGTAGATCTCACCGAGCTGAGTCAATTAATAATTACGATATTACAGCCGATAATGACAAGACTTTGCTATGATGTATTCACAAACTTTGCATTACTTATATCAGCAGAAAAAAAGCATCAGTTAGCTGTAACATGGGGAATTGCTTTCTTCTAAATGACAGTAACATTTATTGATAAAGTGAAAACATTTATCAATTGTTGTAAAAAGTTAATGCTTTGTTCAGAGTTGGGCATAGTTTAGTTAATCCACTAGGAATATTTTCGATAGCGATTATCGTCCGCTAATTTTTTAACCGGTATAAAAAATCAGAGCAGCTTGTATTTTGAGACATTCATGATTATAATTTATAAATTTTACACTAAACGACTCCTGAAATAAGGTTGGGATGAAACTGGTTAGCATGCTGCAGCTATCGATTATCGTTAACTCCCGATAATCACATCAGGCATAACATTTGATAACGGCACAAAAGCATTTGTAAACATACTTTCTAAGGCCCTTCACACGCGAACCAAAGTATGCCCACGCAAACCGATGCCATTTTTGGAAAGGTGATAGTTGCTCCTATCCGATGATGTTGTTGGTTTGCGTGGGCGTACTTTGGTTCACGTGTAAAGGGTTGTAGAAAGTTTGTTTACAAATGCTTTTGTGCCGTTATCAAATGTTATGCCTGACATTATCATTTTATTGTTTAACGATTATCGAATTATACTAACGTTTTATCTGTAATAGAAGTAATAGTAATAGATTTTGGTTAGTTTGACAAACCGCGGTAGCTTTATATAGATAGTGTAACAGTCTATTTCCGGCAGATATTAAAAGCCAGAATTACTTGCGACTACGATACATATCATTCTCATTAGAGGTGATCATCCCTACTTTCAGAAGAAAGAAATATTTATTTGCTTCGCGAAGAACGTCGTCAGCTAAGCGTACACTAATGTTCATAAATGTGGGGTTCACTAGATGTTTCACTATCATGTATCTCTCACATCAGCGAAAAGGTACTTTATAACATTATTCTAGAAAGTTGCGAAGATTATCATCAACATTTATTCATCATATCATTTTATCCTTCATTTCCACATCAAGGTCAGATAGGCTAGATGATGTAGAATTTAATTTTTCATTTATGTGTTCGCGAACTTATCCTTGGTAGTGTACGAACAGAAACAGTGCAATGACGTGTACTAAAACCGAATATGAGCAACAGTTGTTCGTATTTTCGATTTTCATAAACCGGACCGACGCATCCATCAGTTCCAGTCTACAGCATGATGTCCTCCTCTCTACACATGTCAGTAGGGAGTACGTAGACTTGGATATATGATGGTCAACATTCTTATGTTGAACAGGCCTCCCCCGATACTGCACCTTGAAGGATGTTTCTTATGGTTTCCGAGAACGCCAAGTAACCAACTCCAGTGATATGTAAGAAAATAAAACCCGTGATTTCAGTAACTACATGTGGTGTTCAGCATTTTCGCGGAGAAGCTACCGCCCCGATACTTGAAAAGTGGTTCCTGTGAACATTCCTTAGATTCGGTAATATTTTTACGAGTTTTTAGAAATGCCAAGTGACCATCTTCATTGATATTTATGTTCAACTGCCGGTGATTTCAGTGAGAGGAAATTAACCTCCATGTGGGTTCAGCATTTTTAACAGAGAACCAGCCTTCCCTGATAGTGTACATTGAATAATAGGTCCTAAGGTCATTCATGAGATCCTGAAATATTTTTCCGAGTTATCAAGGGACCATTCAATGGTATTCGAGTTCCCACACCACTGTTTTCAGTAATTTTAGCTAAAGGAAGAAGTCTTCGTGTTGTTTGCAGCAGACTGCAGAAAAGTTTAGATATTTTCTCTTCTTATTTACAAAAATTTAAGATTCCTCCCAACGCTTCCAGAGGAAATTATCCTAAATGTGGGTTCAACATTTTCATGGAAAACCGACCATCTCCGATACTGAACCATGAAATAGTTCCTATGGTAATTTCTGAGATCCGGAAATATTTTTACAAGTTTCTTGAAAGGCTAAGGGACCAACTTCATTGATATTTGACTTCAATTACTGGTGATTTTAGTAAGAGTAAATTTAACTAAATGTGGTGATCTATATTTGCATGGAGAATAGGTCTTCCCCTATACTGAACCTTGAAGAAAAGTTCCTACGACCAGTCCTGGGATCCACAAATATGTTTCCAAGATTTTTGAAATGTCACCAATTGCAATGATACATAAGGTTAAATACCAGCTATTTCTACACAGGGTAATCAACTCAGTACTGATCATTATTTTTATGAAGTTCCTCCCTTCTCCGATAGTGCAACTTGAAGTTATATTTCCTGGGACCATTCCTGAGTGCTGGATTTTTTTTTTCAAAGTAATTGAAATGCCAAGGGACCAAGTTCAATGCCACTTGAAATCAAATACCACTGATTTCAGTTAGAGGAAGTTAATCTAATTGTGGGTTCTGCATTTTCATGGTGAATAGGTCTTCCCCGATACTGTACTTTGAAGGATAGTTCCTATGACTATTCCGGAGATCCGGAAATATTTTTCAGAGTTTTTTTTTAAATGTCAAGCGACTAACATCAATGCTAATTATATGAGTTCAAACACTGCACAGTGGTTGAAAAGTCCATTTTGACGCTCTTAATTAATAGCACCATGGAGAGCGGATTTAGAGTAATGACGTCTTCAACGAAGTTGATGAGTATGACATGCTTCATATTTTGAAGGCATGGGTTTTGTGATTAATCCCCCTAAAAGTGAAATGAAAAATTTATTTTTCCAAAATGTCAAGATAAATAGTTGACGTCATTAGCAAAGTTGTAGCAAAAATGATTACAAACAACTTTGCTGAAGACATAAAAGTCCTAAATTTCACTCAAATCGAGATAGAAAGCGTTGTTTGAGGACGGACCCCCAAAAAGACGTTTTTCATCAAAACACATATTTTCTTTAATTTTAGGTCCTCATTATGTTCAACAAAGTTGATTGGTATACTAAAATACATATCGTTCTAGAACATACTAACGGCGCCGGTGGTGCAGTGGTAAGCGTGATTACCTCTCACCCCAGCAGGCCTGGGTTCAATACCAGTCGGCGCCGCCGGGATGTTCTGAGGCATAACATCTCTGATCACGCCTTCCTTCGGATGGGAAGTAAAGCCGTTGGTCCCCGGTTCATGAGTTGATGGGTCGATAGGTAGGGTCCAGGTGTGGAAGCTGCCTTCCTGGCACGTCGGTAGCATTGGTGCTCAGCACGGAAAACAAGATCGACGGAAAAAAAAAATAGAACATACTAAACCTGCATAATTTTAATAGGATGAGTTATTGATAAATTTTCTTCTATTTTCCTCATATTTTGGACTTGCGTATCTTTCTTAGGTGCAGGAAGGTGCAGATGAAATCAAATGCATCTAAAACTACATTAAAAGAGCTTTCAAATGGTGGTAAATTTGTCCGTCCACGACTGTCTGCTGGGGAGTTGTGATCAAAACAAGTATCTATATCTTTACTCTGTTTTATGGTACAACCAGTATAAAAAAGAAAATCAACTTCAATATATCCACATATTTTTCTTGATTAAATTCTTTTTGTTCGATTGCTTTTGCATTTTTGTTGTCAATAGTTTGTATCGTATTCAATTGTCATCATTATTATCATAATCATAACCATAAATATAATCATTATCGTTTCCTTCAGCTTCTTCTGCTAGCAGCTGTTTAGCATCGCTCGACAATGGCTTCTCGTGCTTTTTAGGCCATCCATGAATGCTAGTAATCAATGGATCTGATAATACTAGGAGCCAGTTCAATAGATCACGATTTGTAAGCGATCTTGATTGCTTGCGGGTATTGAACTCTTGGTATCTGTTAAATAAAAGTTTTATTAATTTATTCGTTGTTATTTTGGTTAAATACATGTACCTCTTCCAATCCTTGTTCCTTGTCTCCTGTGCTTCCTAAGAAAGCTGACCGATTAGAACAAGGAAATGTTCAATCACGGCTGATCCATGTATCAATACTTTATGAATACTAGCTGGTAAGTAGTACCAGGTTCGATAGGTTGGTGTTGATTAACAAAGCCAAAGTTTGTAGATCTGTGTATTCGGGTAAAGGGTTGCTCAAGGACTTCTTCAAAGAATGAACCAACTTATTTTCATCTGCAGGACTTGCAGGATATCTGTTACCTCTTTCTCACCTGATTCTCTCATCTTCATTTGTGTCGCAAATGCTAGCTCATTAAGATGGTAGCTATTCCGAACCTCTGCAGTTTTCTTCCTCTACGTTGTTTCACAACATTCTTCGAAAGGAACAACCTTCCGTCCTGCCGCACTTTTTGCATTTTCAGAAGTAGACGGAAGCAAGTTTAAAACGTTTTCAGGAAGCGTAAATGGCTTACTGAAATACTCGGCGTGACACTTGACAACCATGCAAGAGCATGTTTGGTCCAGAGCTTTTCAAAAAAAAGTCCGTTTTCACGGGTTTTCCGACATGTGCAGAAACATCCGGCATAATATTCACATTTATGGCATAACACTGGAGTACCTTCTTATAAACGCAGTTGAATTTTGATGATCGGCCTCCACTCGTTTTTGACCAGAGTGATAAGAGATCCCGCTTATCAATTTCAACTTAAATTGAATCAAGAAAAAAAAAGATCATTGGCACTTGTTGTGATCTAACGATGAATTGAAAAATTTAAAAGAAATTAAGCCCTTCCAGATAATGTCATTTTACTTCAAAGCCCTGATCTCGTAGCTTCTTCTGCTGTCCGGTTTCTTTGACAGAATTAGTCTCTCTCTCCTTCGCTTGGCTTCCACAGTTCTTCTATCTTACATGCTTTCATATACTTTCACAATTCTCGATAAACATTTCAAATGGTCCTATCTGCTTTGATCGATTCTCTTCATCGACTTTCTCTTTTGATAACCACTGCTATGCAAACAGATTTCGCGCTAATTATTCAACATAGTTTGATAAAGGAGATTCTTATCTAGCATCCAAAACGTGAAATACAATAGCGAAAGGTTTTGAAGCTGAGTTAATAACGGAAGAGAAAGTCGATGAAGAGAATCGATCAATGCAGATAAGAGCTTTTGAAATGTTTATCTAGAATTGCTTCACGCTTGATGAAAAACAGTGATGAGCACTATGGAAAAACACTTATCGACTCACAAGTTTAACTGAATTTGACAGTTTTTTTTTCGTTCTTGATGCTTCAGTTTTGCCTTCTGGGCAATTTTTGGAAAGAAAATGTGCCGTTCTTGAATTTGATAAGCTCTGAGAAGTGGGAAATTTGTTTATTGAGTCGGTTACTATGGAAACGAATTTATTACGCGGTATAAAACACACTATCCCCTTGTTGTTCACATGACTTCTATAAAGCCTATCAACGAGTGTTTATTTTGATCATAACTCTCCAGCAGACGGTCGTGGACGGACAAATCTACCACCATTTGAAAGCTCTTTTAATGTAGTTTTAGATGCATTTAATTTCATCTGCACCTTCCTGCACCTAAGAAAGATACGCAAGTCCAAAATATGAGGAAAATAGAAGAAAATTTATCAATAACTCATCCAATTAAAATGATGCAGGTATAGTATGTTCTAAAACGATATGTATTTTAGTATACCAATCAACTTTGTTGAACATAGTGAGGACCTAAAATTAAAGAAAATATGTGTTTTGATGAAAAACGTCTTTTTGGGGGTCCGTCCTCAAACAAAGCTCTCTATCTCGATTTGAGTGAAATTTAGGACTTTTATGTCTTTAGCAAAGTTGTTTGTAATCATTTTTGCTGCAACTTTGCTGAAAACGTCAACCATTTATCTCGACATTGCGAAAAAATAAAGTTTTCATTTAACTTTTAGGGGGATTAATCACAAAACCCATGCCTTCAAAATATGAAGCATGTCATACTCATCAACTTTGTTGAAGACGTCATTACTCTAAATCCGCTCTCCATGGTGCTATTAATTAAGAGCGTCAAAATGGACTTTTCAACCACTGTGCACTGGTGTGTTCCGTAAGATAAAATTAACCTAAATGTGGGTTCTGCATTTTCATGGAATGCCGGCATTCCCTGATACTGTACCTTGACCAATAGTTTCTGGGATTCAGATATATTTTTTGAGTTTCTTGAAACACCAAGAGACCAATTGCAATGATATTGGAGTTTAGCCGACGCCGGTGGTGTAGTGGTAAGCGTGACTGCTTTCTCACCCCAATGGGTCTGGGTTCAATCCCAGCCGAGGTCAGTGGGATTATTCTGAGGCATAATAATATCTGGTCACGTCTTCCTTCGGAAGGGAAGTAAAGCCGTTGGTCCCAGCCCATGTGTGTTCAATGGGTGCGATATCCTACGCAGGTGTGGAAGCTGCCTTCCTGCACATTCGATTGCCGTCAATGGATGGCAATCGATGTCCGTCGGTGATTCGCACTAGATTGCGGAACAGAGACCGACGTTAAATACAGGAAAGAAGAATGATGTTTGAGCTCAAACACTGCTATTTGCAATAACAGGAAATCATCCTAAATTTGGGTTCAGCATTTTCATGTAGGCCTCGCTTAACTCAGTCGGTAAAGGCGCAGCTACAAAGCAAGACCATGCCTGGACGTTACAGAGTTCGATTCTCGGTCCAGTTAAGTTTTTTTTAAGTTGGAAAATATATCGAGTACCCTGAGCATAGAGTATCATTGTACTTCCTACTCAATTATACAATGCAAAAATGGTACCGGCTTCGAAAGCTCTCAACTGTGGAAGTACATATAGAAATCTAAGTTGAGAGCACGCAATAAGCTTGCAATGCGAACAATAAGAAGAAGATTTTCATGGAGAACCGGCCTTTCCTGATACTGGACCTTGAAAATAGTTTCAAGACCATTTCTGAGATCCGAAAATATATTGTCGAGTGTTGTGAAATGAAACGTGATAATCTTCAATGATTTATGAATTCAAATAAACACAGGGAAACATTCTGAATTTTACTGGTGATGTAAACATCCATGCACGCAAACATTCATGCATGTAAACTTCCATTTCACGTAAACTAGCAACTTGCAAGAAATGTTATTTACAAATATGGACAGTTGCGTATAACAAATGGAATATTTCATTGCATGTCTCATAAATTTACACGATCTACAAGGTAAACCTGTATGATATATGACACTCCATTTATGTGCATCATAGTAACGGTATTTTAAACTACTTTTTTAAACTGTGAAGGCAATTTACATACACGTGGATTTACCGAATCGTAGAGTTTAGCATATTCATGGAGATAAGACTACGGAGCCTTCCTTAGCTTAGGTCAATTTTAGCATAGGTTCATTCTGGAGGCGGCTGGGTTCGATTCCTAGTTAAGTTCGGTGGTTATTCATCTATGCAAACATTGTATATATTTACGTTATTTGACAAATCTCAACTAATCATGACATTCACTTATTGCAAACAAAATTAATGAAGAAAACAATAGTACTGAAGTCCTGATTATCAGAGTTTTGTCAAATCAGTCCACATCGTGCTCTCTTGCCGTGCGGATCTATTTGCTTTTTGCTGAAGGAAGTGTTACTACTACCTAAAGCTATCAACCTGTAAAATTTTTCTACCTTGTTCAGCTTTTATTCCTCTTCGATCCTTGTTTGGACCCTACCAAAGATAATCCTTCTTGGATATCGATTTGGAAAATTCCTCTTCGATCCTTCAGATTCTTATAGTAATCTGCTTGGAAGTCGATTTGGATAAAAATTTACTGCCGCCATGGCGCCTAAACGTAAAAGAAAGGGTCAAACTCTTGATCCCCCTTCTGATGAAATTAATTTGAGTAATCAATTTGATTTGCTCACGGATGATGAGAATGATCCATCATCCAAGAAAAATTCTAGTAAACATTCCCGGCAGCATGCCAAGCAGGAAAAGATTCCCCGTATTGTGATAACCACTTCCGTTTTCCATGCTCTTCGCATGGAACTTTTGAACTTCTTTTTTTTCTTTGGTTTGTTTTTTCCGTCGATCTTGTTTTCCGTGCTGAGCACCAATGCTACCGACGTGCCAGGAAGGCAGCTCCCACACCTGGACCCTACCTATCGACCCATCAAATCATGAACCGGGGACCAACGGCTTTACTTCCCATCCGAAGGAAGGCGTGATCAGAGATGTTATGCCTCAGAACATCCCGGCGGCGCCGACTGGAATTGAACCCAGGCCTGCTGGGGTGAGAGGTAATCTCACTTACCACTTCACTTTTGAACTTCGTGAAAGCTAAGTTTTTACTACAAATTGGACGTCGGGGAGAATGCCGTGAATTGGCTGAAACCTTGAACGGATTTAAATGTCTTCTCAAGTATCTTACTGAGAAGCAGCACAAACTTTTTACTTACGACACCAAAACTGGACGTGTGTTCAAGGTTGTCATGAAAGGACTGCCCAGTGGTGAATCCCTGGATCAGATCAAAGATGAACTGGCAAAATTACTTGGAGTTGTGCCACTCCAAGTAATCAAAATAAAAATGAGATCCCGTCCTGGCGATTCGCGCAACGGGATTTCTAATGATTTTTATTTAGTTCACTTCAAGTCTAGTGAACTAAACAACCTTAAGGCCTTGGAAAAAGCTAGCCTTATGCTCCATGTCCAAGTGAAGTGGGAACACTTCAGGAAGACTGGAGGAAATTTCCAAAACCCCCTTTCAGTGCCGTAAGTGCCAGGTATGGGGTCACGGAACTAAAAATTGCTACATGCCAGCTAAATGCTTGAATTGTGGTGATTCATCTCACGCAAAGGACGACTGTCCTGTGAAGGAAGATCATAAGAAATTGAAATGTTCAAATTGTGGTGAAAACCACAAATCCAATTTTGGGAATGTAAGACTCGCAAAGCGATCCTACAATCTCGTTCTAAGGGACAGGTAGGAAACGCTCCACGTTTCAGACCAGGTACAAATTACTCTGCTGATAACAAAGGTCAGCGAGGAACAAATTCTACATTCGTACCCGTAGGTACAAATATCACCCCTGCTTCAAATTTTTCATCTGTACCTACTCCCCTCGCTGCTAACAATGTTCAGCGAGTTAATGGAGCTACCTATGCTGCTGTTGCAGCGGGCAGAAATCAAAATACTAACCAACGTAATTCTAACGGAAATTTTGACAATTTTGACTTAGAAGCATTACTGCCCCTAAAATGGAATTTTTACAGAAATCATTAATTGACATGATTTCTAATATGCTTAAATCTAACTCCATGTTTGATGCTATTCAAACTGTAATGGATTTTAAAGCATTAAATATTTTAAATTGGAATGCTCGATCTCTTAAAGATAATGAAGACGAGCTATTTAACTTTTTGAGAGTTCATAACGTGCATATCGCCGTTATAACTGAAACGTTCCTTAAACCTGACCATAAGGTTAAGATGGACTCAAATTATTTAATTTATAGAAATCATCGTCTTGATGGACCATGTGGTGGCGTTGCCATCATTGTTGATAGACGAATCAAACATAAAATTAATTAATTAATTTAGCTTTATTTAGGAGGCTTTCAGCCTTAGGCTGGTTCGCCTCCAAAACATAAAATTCTTTCTTCATTTGAAACCAAAGTTTTTGAAACTTTGGGAGTTTCTGTTGAAACAAAATTTGGACAACTTACGTTTATAGCTGCCTATTTGCCATTCCAATGCGTAGGCCAGCAAAAGAATTTTCTCAAGGGTGTTTTCTCCGGTCACCTTCAGAAACTTACCCGTCATAGGTCTAAATTCTTTAATATTGGTGATTTTAATTCAAAACACCGCTCATGAAATAATGCTTAAAGCAATTCCAATGGTAATATTTTGTTTGATAATTGTTCTGCAGGTAATTACACTATTCAATATCCAGATCACCTTCCAGTAACTTTTGAAACATCCCAAGAAATAATTTCTAATCCCAACAGCTCTACTTTCAATTACCATAGAGCTGATTGGGAGCAATATCGAACATTTATGGAATATAACTTCGATCCAAACATTCCTTTGCAAACCAAAGATGAAATTAATTATGCTCTTGAATCTCTGACTACTTCTATTGTTGAAGCAAGAGCTTTTTTTTTTTTAATTCTTTATTTAAGAGATTTTTAGCCTTAGGCTAGTTCATCTCTAGAAAAAGCAAGAGCTGCCTCAGTACCAAAATGCGATTCAATTATAATAGACGACGATCTTCAGGTCTTGATCCGTCTTAAAAATGTCCGTAGGAGACAATTTCAAAGAACACGCGATCCTGCCATGAAAGTTATCTGGCGGGATTTGCAAAAACAAATTAAAAAACGATTCTCTACCCTGAGGAACAAAACTTTTGAAAATAATGTTTCTAAATTAGACCCGAGTTCCAAACCCTTTTGGAAACTCACAAACATTTTGAAAAAACCTCAAAAGCCTATTCCAGCGCTTAAAGAAGGTGTTAAAATTTTGATCACAAATTTGGAAAAAAGCTCAGAAACTTGCTAAGCAATTCGAGAGTTCCCATAATTTCAGTTTGGGTCTTACTAACTAGAATCTTACTAGAATCAGGTTGCTCAGGATTATCTGAATATTTTCTCCCTGGAAAATATTTTTGATGATTCCTGGGGGACTGATTTGGACGAAGTAAGGTCTTTAACTAAAAAGTTTCAAAATATGAAAGCTCCAGGTGATGATGGAATTTTCTATATCCTCAACAAAAAACTCCCAGAGAGTACCTTGTCTTTCTTGGTAAAATTATTTAACAGATGTTTCCATTTGGCATACTTTCCTGATAAATGGAAAAATGCAAAAGTTGTTCCAATTTTGAAGTCGGATAAAAATCCAGCTGAAGCTTCTAGCTACCGTCCAATAAGTTTGCTTTCTTCAATAAGTAAACTTTTTGAAAAGATAATTTTGAATAGAATGATGCTTCACATCAATACGAACTCAATTTTTGCAGATGGGCAGTTTGGATTTCGCCATGGGCATTCAACTACTCAACAACTCTTAAGAGTTACCAATTTAATTCATTCAAACAAATCTGAAGGCCACTCAACTGGAGTTGCTCTTCTAGACATAGAAAAAGCATTCGACAGCCGGAGGCGGAGGGTTCGATTCCCGGTCCGGTCGAGGGAATCTTTCGGGTTGGAAATTTTCTCGACTTCCCTGGGCATAGAGTATCATTGTGCTTGCCACACAATATACAAATTCATGCATTGTTATTGGCATCAAAAGCTCTCAATTAATAACTGTGGAATTGCATTTAGAACACTAAGTTGAGAGCACGCAATAAGCTAATATGCGCTAAGCAATAAGCTTAAAAATGCGAATAAGAAGAAGAAGAAGTCAAGGTATTTGCTTTCAAGAGTCTTTCACAGACACATATGATGAGCAGGGCATGAATGTGTGCATAAGAAAAGAGTAAAAAAAGGTATTGATGGCGGGACTCGAGCCCACAAATCACATTCTGTCCTTGGGCGTAGCTTTTATTTAACAATTAGGTGATTTTCTGTTGTTGACAAGGTACATCTACGCACTATATTATGAATGATCATAATATATTCACTAGATAAACTTGATAAACATTATAAACATTGTCTGTCAATTTTGTTAGTAAATAGTGTCTTAACCAGAGTAAATGTCATGGAAATGGTATGGGGAAAAAACGTCACGTCTTTTTCGGCGGGTTTTCAACCAGTTGGTATGATTTTTTGCATGTTAGTCAATGCATGTTGTCAATAGAGAACTAGCCACTCTCAGAAAATGAGAGCGGTTGGTTGAAAACCCGCCGAGAAAAAGCGGTGGCAGTCGGCAATGCGTTCTTCGAGGGAAAGCGGTACAATCATACTCAGTTCTTCGATGCACAGGTCAATTATATTTGCATTATTTGACAAAACTCTGATAATCAGGACTGCAGTACTATTGTTTTCTTCATTAATTTTGTTTGCAATAAGTGAATGTCATGATTAGCTGAGATTTGTCAAATAACGTAAATATATACAATGTTTGCAAAGATGAATAACCACCGAACTTAACTAGGAATCGGACCCAGCCGCCTCCAGAATGGACCTACACAGTTCGAAAAAGTAGTGTAAAATTCTGTCACTATGATGCACATAAATGGAGCGTCACATATCATACAAATTCACATTACAGATCGTGTAAATGTATGAGTCATTCAATGAAATATTCTAAATATTGTATGCAACCATCCATCTTTGTAAGCAATATTTCTTGCAAGTTGCTAGTTTACGTTAAAAGGAAGTTTACATGCTTCAATTTTAGCATGCATGGATATTTACATCACCATTAAAATTCATATTTTTTTGGTGTGTATGCTAAAATTGACTGAGCTAAGGAAGGCTCCGTAGTCTTATCTCCATGAATATGCTAAACTCTACAATTCGGTAAATCCACGTGTATGTAAATTGTCTTCACAGTTTAAAAAAGTAGTGTAAAATACCGTTACTATGATGCACATAAATGGAGTGTCATATATCATACAGGTTTACATTGTAGATCGTGTAAATTTATGAGACATGCAATGAAATATTCCATTTGTTATACGCAACTGTCCATATTTGTAAATAACATTTCTTGCAAGTTGCTAGTTTACGTGAAATGGAAGTTTACATGCATGAATGTTTGCTTGCATGGATGTTTACATCACCAGTAAAATTCAGAATGTTTTCCTGCGTTTATTTGAATTCATAAATCATTGAAGATTATCACGTTTCATTTCACAACACTCGACAATATATTTTCCGATCTCAGAAATGGCCTTGAAACTATTTTTCAAGGTCCAGTATCAGGAAAGGCCGGTTCTCCATGAAAATCTTCTTCTTATTGTTCGCATTGTAAGCTTATTGCGTGCTCTCAACTTAGATTTCTATATGCACTTCCACAGTTGAGAGCTTTCGAAGCCGGTACCATTTTTGCATTGTGTAATTGAGTAGGAAGTACCAGGGTTACTTCCACTCACTTGCTTTAAAAAAATGTTTTTCTGAATTATGAAATCATGATATAGTATAATACTAATTAGTACTTGTAAGTTACAAGAGGAGGTCATGAAGTATATGTTTGACACTTAAAATCTGTCAAAATTGCTTTCAGTGCGTCACAATCAGCGATTTTACGACTCGTGAGCGCTCACTCTGAGTGAACGCTCACGAATTATAAGATCGCTAATTGTGACGCTCTTAAAGCAAAATTGACAGATTTTATGAGTCAGACACATACTTTACTACCTCTTCTTGTTACTTACAAGTACAACATAGCATTATTGCATCTAATGATTGCATAATTCCGAATAATATTTTTTTATAGCAAGTGAGTGGAAGCAACCCTGGGAAGTACAATGATACTCTATGCTCAGAATCGAGAATCGAACCCAGTAACGTCCAGGCATGGTCTTGCTTTGTAGCTGCGCCTTTACCGACTGAGTTAAGCGAGGCCTACATGAAAATGCTGCACCCAAATTTAGGATGATTTCCTGTTATTGCAAATAGCAATGTTTGAGCTCAAATATCATTGCAATTGGTCTCTTGGTATTTCAAGAAACTCAAAAAATATATCTGAATCCCAGGAACTATTCGTCAAGGTACAGTATCAGGGAATGCCGGCATTCCATGAAAATGCAGAACCCACATTAAGGTTGATTTTATCTTACGGAACACACCAGTGTATGAACTCATATAATTAGCATTGATGTTAGTCGCTTGACATTAAAAAAAAACTCTGAAAAATATTTCCGGATCTCCGGAATAGTCATAGGAACTATCCTTCAAAGTACAACATCGGGGAAGACCTTTTTTTTTTTTCCTTTGGTTTGTTTTTTCCGTCGATCTTGTTTTCCGTGCTGAGCACCAATGCTACCGACGTGCCAGGAAGGCAGCTCCCACACCTGGACCCTACCTATCGACCCATTAACTCATGAACCGGGGACCAACGGCTTTACTTCCCATCCGAAGGAAGGCGTGATCAGAGATGTTATGCCTCAGAACATCCCGGCGGCGCCGACTGGGATTGAACCCAGGCCTACTGGGGTGAGAGGTAATCACGCTTACCACTACACCACCGGCGCCGTTTGGGGAAGACCTATTCACCATGAAAATGCAGAACCCACATTTAGATTAACTTCCTCTCACTGAAATCAGTGGTATTTGATTTCAAGTGGCATTAAACTTGGTTCCTTGGCATTTCAATAACCTTGAAAAAAAATCCAGCACTCAGGAATGGTCACAGGAAATATAACTTCAAGTTGCACTATCGGGGAAGGGAGGAACTTCATAAAAATAATGATCAGTACTAAGTTGATTACCCAGTGTAGAAATAGCTGGTATTTAACCTTATGTATCATTGCAATTGGTGACATTTCAAAAATCTTGGAAAAATATTTGCGGATCCCAGGACTGGTCGTAGGAACTTTTCTTCAAGGTTCAGTATAGGGGAGGACCTATTCTCCATACAAATATAGATCACCACATTTAGGTTAATTTCCTCTTACTAAAATCACCAGTAATTGAAGTCAAATATCAATGAAGTTGGTCCCTTAGCCTTTCAAGAAACTTGTAAAAATATTTCCGGATCTCAGGAATGACCATAGGAACTATTTCATGGTTCAGTATCGGAGAAGGTCGGTTTTCCATGAAAATGTTGAACCCACATTTAGGATAATTTCCTCTTACTGAAAACAGTGGTGTGGGAACTCAAATACCATTGAATGGTACCTTGCAGTGTTGGAAAAGTTCGCGATATTGCACGAAGTTCTCCAAGGGTTCGCGAGTCATAGTGATTTTTTGCGAACTTTCCCATCACTGGTCCCTTGATAACTCGGAAAAATATTTCAGGATTTCATGAATGACCTTAGGACCTATTATTCAAGGTACACTATCAGAGAAGGCTGGTTCTCTGTTAAAATGCTGAACCCACATGGAGGTTAATTTCCTCTCACTGAAATCACCGGCAGTTGAACATAAATATCAATGAAGATGGTCACTTGGCATTTCTAAAAACTCGTAAAAATATTACCGAATCTAAGGAATGTTCACAGGAACCACTTTTCAAGTATGGGGGAGGTAGCTTCTCCGCGAAAATGCTGAACACCACATGTAGTTACTGAAATCACGGGTTTTATTTTCTTACATATCACTGGAGTTGGTTACTTGGCGTTCTCGGAAACCATAAGAAACATCCTTCAAGGTGCAGTATCGGGGGAGGCCTGTTCAACATAAGAATGTTGACCATAATATATCCAAGTCTACGTACTCCCTACTGACATGTGTAGAGAGGAGCACATCATGCTGTAGACTGGAACTGATAGATGCGTCGGTCCGGTTTATGAAAATCGAAAATACGAACAACTGTTGCTCATATTCGGTTTTAGTACACGTCATTGCACTGTTTCTGTTCGTACACTACCAAGGATAAGTTCGCGAACACATAAATAAAAAATTAAATTCTACATCACCTAGCCTATTTGACCTTGATTTGGATATGAAGGATAAAATGATATGATGCATAAATGTTGATGATATCAGGCGCAACATTTGATAACGGCACAAAAGTTTTTGTAAACACAAGTTTGTAAGGCCCCTTACACGTGAACCGAAGAACACCCACGTAAACCAACAACATCATCGACTGGGGGACACTTTCCCCTTTCCGATAATTGCATTGGTTTGCGTGGGCGTACTTCGGTTCGCGTGTAAAGGGCCTTACAACTTTTGTTTACAAAACTGTTTGTGCCGTTATGAAATGTTACGCCTGATATTCTTTGCAACTTTCTAGAATAATGTTGTAAAGTACCTTTTCGCTGATGTTAGATATGAGAGATACATGATAGTGAAACATCTAGGGAACCCCACATTTATGAACATTAGTGTACGCTAAGCTGACGACGTTCTTCGCGAAGCAAATAAATATTTCTTTCTTCTGAAAGTAGGGATGATCACTTCTAATGAGAATGATATGTATCGTAGTCGCAAGATATTGTGGCTTTTAATATTTGCCGGAAATTGACTGTTACACTACCTATGTTAAGTTACCGCGGTTTGTCAAACAAACCAAAAACTATTACTTTTACTATTACGTCTATTACAGATAAAACGTCAGTATAATTCGATAATCGCTAAACAACAATAATGTGATTATCGGGAGGTAATGATAACCGATAGCTGCTAACCAGTTTCATTCAAACCTTATTTCAGGAGTCTTTTAGTGTAAAATTTATAAATTGTAATCATGAATGTAATAGCTTTCTGAATACATCATAGCAAAGTCTTGTCATTATCCACTGTAGTATCGTAATTATTAACTGAACCGAGCTGGTGAGATCTACATCTTACAACAAATCACACTGTCAATAGGGACTCTATCCGCATCGCGGAGCTTTTTGAGGTATTGGCAATTATACCATATGAAGTGTTGAATGTGATTCTTAGACACGGAAATCAATAATACCTGCTGTGTAGATTATATAGTCAATATCAAAGTGGGAGGATATTTTGCTTATTGCATATATTGCTTCCCAAACAATATTTATATGTTTACTCCAAACAACTAGTAACCTAGCTAGTTTCATCGACCTGCAGATAAACTTTGTCATTCAGGGTGAAATGGAGGATGATGTACTTTAGAATAAAGATCACGAGCTATCAGAGGGGAAAGATAGAACATGGTGTCTACACATATGCAATCACGTGGCCGGAATTGGGTGGTCTTCATGTCGGAAAAACAACCCAGTTTTTTTGTGAGTTGGATTTTCCCAAAAAATTTCCAACTATCATGTTGCCAGAAAGTTATGCTACAACGTAGTGTGCTTCGATTTTTCGATTAGCTTATTTTTCCAGCCCATTTTTGTGGGTTTTCCCAGATGTACTAAAACATCCCAGCAAGGGAATAATGTCAATAATACTTCCAGACGGGGGCCTTAAGAAGGAAAAAAAAAATGAAAACCTTCTCCAATTGATTAGTTTTAATTACTATTAAATTTTTTTTTTTGCACGGCGTACAAGCAAATCAAAGAGAAAAGAAATCGAAAAAAAAACTTATATCTAGTTGCAACAAGTTGTCTCACTATGAACCATACAACCTTACCAGGGGTGAGAGACAGAGCCACGCGCCACAAGGCATAACAAAACTACAATAGGGAGGCAATGGACTTGCAAAATGTGTTGTCTAATACTTATGCCGGTTGTGTAAACAACCTATCAGCCGGTGCAGCTAGGTATGTATTCCGTTTGCTGCTGCTACAATGCGGCTATTGACGGATGATGATGGTGATTATTTTATGATGATCGATCACTGGGATAAAGATGGACAGTCTATACGTAAGACCAAAGATATTTCAATAACAAGATATCCCACAAATCAATTCCTCGAACAAGGCAATGGATACACCACCCTTATGTGATTGCAGTGCCATCTCGGAGGGTACAGCGCAAATCAAAACACGAAGTGGTGTCATCACTCATCGTCATCACTCAGCTTCGGCAGCTTTAGTTTACGATTTAATTCGCCGTCATTGAAAAATACCTTCTTTATAAAATAGAAAAGTAATCATTATTCCATCGTAATTTTTGAATAGCCAATAGCGTGCAGCGTTGGCCAAGGAAGACGGCATATTTTATTATGTTTGTTTAGCAATGATTTTGATACGTTGCGTTTTTTCCATGTATACTTCTATGCAACTTCTATTATGTTGAGCAACAGCTTCATAAATCATCAATTCTTGATTACTTTTTCGAAGGGACGTATCTGCATTTATTATTGTTTTCTCAAGCTTTTCTGATGCGTATAACGTGGTAATGATTGAAAATGGATGCAATCATAACGAAGTGAGAATCTTGCTATCGCAATATAATGATGATGACATCGATCATCCTCTTCCCTCGGCTGATCATCAACGTCCACACTGGACACTGGCATATGTCATACTGACATCTGTCATTTATTGAGCCCTGGTGGTAAAGTTGGCGGGGGACTCCCAACAGTTTCAATGTGCACTCACGAGATGGCACTGCGATCACATAAGGGTGGTGTATCCATTGCCTTGTTCGAGGAATTGATTTGTGGGTTAATGAAATATCTTTGCTACAAGGTTACTACCAAAGGCACAAATCAAGGGAACTGCATGGTGTATGTTTTGTAGAACAACTAAATTAACAGTAATGAAAATTGTCAACTTAAAAACACTAAAATGAATGAAATTTCACCAGTTTTTTTGTACTTTCAACATACTTTTCAATTTTAATGTATGATAATTAACTTTAATCGAGTTTTTTTTTCTTAAGAGCACTGATAGTTAAGACTTAAATCTTTCATTTAGTATGTTGAAATCAGAAAACCACATTAAGATAAAAAAATATAGTTAACCAAAGTTGGCAATAAAAGAAAACATAAAATGTTGAATTACCCACTTAGCAGTCATTTCCGACCCTATGAACCAAACACCCTAGCGCTGAGAGCCACCCCCGGAGCCAGGCTTCTTGAAGCTTTCCTAAACCTTACTATAAAAAAAAAAACACACACACACACACACACACACACACACACACACACACACACACACACACACACACACACACACACACACACACACACACACAGACACAGACAGACACACACACACGCACACACACCACACACACAGGGCTACAAATGGTGAGTTGACAACCTGGGAAGAGCGCTTTTCCTATCTCTGGTCCTCCCAAGTTCCTACCTCACACCTCCCCGTGGTGTAGCCTGGGCAATGTTGCCCTTCTGACAATAGCAAAGTGAGGGGGTGCGACGCGAACACTGGCGCGGTAACCATAACACGGCAATCGAGGAAATGCTTCGTCAACCCGCAGCAGTGCCAACCGGCACATTAGGATCGACGCCAGTAAGATCCTTATTACGGCATACTGGATACGGCATGGAACTATGGACACGACCCGGCACAATGGATTGGATACCACGCTACAGGGCTGACAGTCGTGCTATTCTGCTCCCTAAGTAAAGAAGGGTGACACCTTCTTGAAACAGCGAGTGGGATAATAGTGCGGCTGCCCCCGTCCCGGTAAAACCTTGGCAGGCCTCCGGATACGTTCAAAACTCGTCACCAATTGGTGATTGGTGAGTAGTAGGCTCAGATGTAACATTCCTGACTTACGCCGATCTGGCTCTGAACACGGCCCCCATGAAGGACCTTGTCAACCCTAGCATGGCCTCCCTGCTTGCATAGATAACCATGGGATCACGATAGGCGACTACATACAACGAGTGGAGATAGCGGCCCGGAGGGGGGACCCAACATAATGGAGAAAAACGGAGAAAAAAACAAAATAGAAGAAAATGAGAAAACCCAAAAAAATATGAAGGACGACGGCAAGACGCCAGAAATTGAAAACGGAGGAGCGAACGTGTTCGCAAGGAGTGGGATATTGCAGAGATCACCAGTGTTGAACCTGGAGGCCACAGCGAGTTCCAACAGCAGCAGTAAGCCCCAAGGTGAGCAGCAAAGACACCAAGGAGAGCTAGGTCTTATGCTAAGCCAGGTGTTCACACCGAAATCCAGCAGTAGTACATCCCAAGAAGGATTGCAGCTTGGGAAGACCAAATTGATGGAGGTCAGGAGGAGGATCAATGAACTCCATGACTTCATCAAGGATAAGAGCAACGTCCACAAGGCAATAAAGGAAATGGTGATGGGCATCAAATCCGCCATTATTGCTGCCGAACGTGAACAGGATGCGCTTAGGACGAGATCCGTGACTGCCGAAAGGGCACTGATCGAGGCCAAGGAGAAAGCAGCAGTTGAAATACAGGAGACGCCAAAGGGACCTCGAAATCCACGCTCGGAGAAGAGGAAAAGGGAAACGCCAGGAGAGGAAGAGGAGTTGAAAAAAGTCAAGAACGACAAAGAAGACAACAAGGAGGAAGGCTGGCGTACCGTCGAGAAGCCGAAGGAGAAGTGGAAAAACGGAAGGAAAAAGACGTGAAGAAGAAAGATGAACAGAAGAAGGAGATACCCAGGACTCGTCGGGAGCGAAGTAAGGGCGATGCTCTGATCGTCGAAGCTAAGGACAAAACGTCGTATGCAGCACTCCTCCGGAAGGTACGAGAGGATCCGGAGTTGAAGCAACTAGGAGAGAACGTGGTGAAAACCAGGCGAACCCAGAAAGGCGAGATCCTCTTTGAGCTGAAGAAGGATCCTGCTATCAAGAGCTCAGCCTACAAGGAGCTCGTTGAAAAGTCTCTTGGCGAAGGGGCGAGCGTAAGAGCTCAGGAGACAGTGGTCGAGTGCAAGGACCTGGACGAGATCACCACAGAAGAGGAGCTAAGAAGTGCGTTGAGAGTGCACTGTGATCTGGGAGATGTCCCGATGTCAATCCGCATGAGGAAGGCGTACGGCGGCATGCAAACGGCGGTTATACGGCTTTCGACAGTTGCAGCGAATAAGCTGTTGGAGACGGGCAAGGTCAAGGTTGGCTGGTCATTGTGCTCGCTGAAAGCCACTCCTCGGGTTACCAAGCAACTGGAGCGATGCTTCAAGTGCATGGGATTCGGTCACCAGGCGAGGAACTGCAATGGCCCTGACAGATCTGATCTGTGCAGGAAATGCGGAGAGAAAGGCCATATTGCAAGAGGCTGCACGAAGCATCCGAGGTGTATGCTCTGCAAAAAAGAGGACGGTAACGTTCATACGACGGGAGGCTTCAAATGCCTAGCATACAAAAAGGCGATGGCAGGCCAACAGTAATGGAGGTAACCCAAATAAACCTCAATCATTGCGACATTGCTGAGCAACTGTTGTGGCAGTCGACAACAGAAACAAAGTGCGACGTTGCAATCATTGCGGAACCGTATCGAGTCCCTCCCGATAACGGTAACTGGGTTGCGGATAGAGCTGGGATGGCTGATATACAAGTTATGGGCAGATACCCCATTCAAGAAGTGGTTGCGAGCTTATACGAAGGCTTCGTGATCGCCAAAATCAACGGAATCTTCATGTGTAGTTGTTACGCACCCCCCAGATGGACGATGGAGATGCTGGATGGACTTACCGAAGAGCTGGTCGGACGACGACCGTTAGTCATCGGAGGAGACTTCAATGCTTGGGCAGTGGAGTGGGGAAGCAGGTGTTCCAATGCAAGAGGGCACAGTCTGTTGGAAGCTCTGGCAAAACTGGAAGTTATGCTGGCCAATAAAGGCACCAGCAGCACTTTTCGCAGAGATGGCCGAGAATCCATTATCGACGTTACTTTCTGCAGTCCGTCGCTGATGGCAAACATGGATTGGAGAGAGTGCGAAGGATATACCCATAGCGACCATCAGGCGATACGATATGGCATCGGCCAACGGAATACTGTGGCAGTACGGAGGACGAGAACTTGTGACCGAAAGTGGAAGACGAAAGCTTTCGACAAGGATTTGTTCGTTGAGGCACTTCGTGTGGACGGGAGTCCCGTAGATCTAAATGCGGACGAGCTGACAGAAACGTTAGTGAGAGCATGTGACACGACCATGCCGAGGAAACTGGAGCCAAATAACAGACGGCGTCCAGTCTACTGGTGGAACGAGGCACTTAGCACTCTCCGCGCTAGTTGTCTCAGAGCCAGAAGACGTGTCCAGAGAGCAAGAACGGAAGCAGACAGAGAGGAACGAAGAGAAGTGTTTCGAGCGGGCCAGGGCCGCTTTTAAACGAGTGATAAAGCAGAGCAAGTCAAACTGTTTTAAGGAGCTGATGCCAACCCCTGGGGCGACGCATACCGAGTCGTGATGGCGAAGATCAAAGGTCCAACGATACCCGCTGAAATGTTCCCAGAGAAACTGAAAGTCATCGTGGAAGGACTTTTCCCGAAGCACGACCCAACAACCTGGCCACCTACACCGTACGGAGAAGGAGAGGGAGATAACGTCGAAATCACCAACGAGGAGCTCGTAGCAGTGGCGAAAGGATTGAAGGTTAAGAAAGCTCCCGGTGCGGATGGAATCCCCAACGTAGCGTTGAAAGCGGCGATCCAGTCATCCCGGACATGTTCAGGATGGTGCTGCAGAAATGCCTGAACGAGGATCACTTCCCTGACAGGTGGAAGATACAAAAGCTAGTGTTGCTGCCGAAACCAGGAAAACCGCCGGGGGATCCAGCATCATACAGGCCTATATGTCTGCTGGATACACTCGGAAAACTCTTGGAGAGGATCATCCTAAACAGGCTGACGAAATACACGGAGAGTGAGCACGGATTGTCGGAGAGGCAGTTCGGATTCAGGAAAGGGAGGTCGACGGTGGATGCAATTCGGACAGTGGTCGAGAGAGCTGAAAAGGCGTCCAAACAGAAGCGGAGAGGAGATCGATATTGCGCCGTGATAACGATCGACGTTAAGAATGCGTTCAACAGCGCCAGCTGGGAGGCCATCGCCGAAGCACTGCATAGAATTAGGGTCCCTGACTACCTGTACAGGATCCTGAGGAGTTATTTCCAGAACCGGGTTCTGGTCTACGAGACAGACATGGGACAGAGATCGATTAGGATTACAGCGGGAGTTCCACAAGGCTCCATCCTTGGTCCAACGCTCTGGAACGGGATGTACAACGGCGTGCTAATGCTGAAACTGCCCAAAGGAGTTGAGATCGTTGGCTTTGCGGACGACGTCGTCTTGACGGTAACAGGCGAGACGCTGGAAGAGGTGGAAGTGTTGTCAACCGAGGCAATCGACATGATTGGTAACTGGATGAAAGGAGCTAAGCTGCAAATAGCCCACCACAAAACGGAAGTGTTATTGGTCAGTAACTGTAAAGCGGTACAGCGGGCAGAAATCACCGTCGGGGAGCACACCATAGCCTCGAAGCGTGTGTTAAAATACCTGGGAGTCATGATCGATGACCGGCTAAACTTCAACAGCCACGTCGAATATGCCTGTGAGAAGGCTTCGAAGGCCATTAACGCGATAGCTAGAATCATGCCGAACAACGCTGGTCCCAGAAGTAGCAAGAGGCGTCTTCTGGCCAGCGTGTCATCATCGATACTGAGATATGTAGGTCCAGCCTGGGTTCCAGCGCTGGAAACGAAGCAGAACCAAAGGAAACTGAGCAGTACGTTCCGGCTCATGGCCATGCGAGTCGTGAGTGCGTACAGAACCATCTCGTCGGAAGCAGTATGCGTTATCGCCGGTATGATCCCTATCGGCATCACCCTGGCGGAGGACAGCGAGTGCTACAGGCAGAGAGAAGCCGGAAGAGTACGGAAAGTTGTGAGAGTGGAGTCATTGGCTAAGTGGCAACAGGAGTGGAACACGACGGAGAACGGTAGATGGACACATAGACTAATACCGATTCTTTCGACCTGGGTGAACAGAAAACACGGAGAAGTCAATTTCCACCTAACGCAGTTCCTGTCTGGCCACGGCTGCTTCAGGAAATACCTGCATCGGTTGGGACACGCAGCGTCACCCCTCTGTCCGGAGTGTGGCAACGTCGATGAAACGCCGGAACATGTGATTTTCGACTGTCCATGGTTCGAGGAAGTGCGAACGGAGATGCCCGTCCTTAACGTGGAGAATTTCGTCGATGAAATGTGTCGAGAGGAGGACTCTTGGAATACCGTCAGCAACGAGAAGAGCAGCGATCTAGCAACGCCAGCTAGCGCTGAGAGTACGACAAGTGCATGAGCACAGCCACCCCCCGAAGTAGTCGCTTCACAGTGGTCCCGGGGGGATCTAGGCAGAGGAGAGAGTAAGGAATGGGTTTTAGTGGAGTTGCACTAGGCAACTAGTGGATACCACACCGTGCCACCTTCACTACAGGCCAGGCTTCTTGAAGCTTTCCTAAACCTTACTATATATATAAAAAAAAAAACACCACACACACACACAGAGAGAGAGAGAGAGAGAGAGAGAGAGAGAGAGAGAGAGAGAGAGAGAGAGAGAGAGAGAAAACACACACACACACACACACACACACACAACACACACACACACACACACACACACACACACACACACACACACACACACACACACACACACACACACATAGGTTGGCAAACGACTGGACTAATGCGAACCATTGGTACTTCGTGTACCTGCAGGTATAAAATAGACCCCAACACCTTCCGTGGGCGTGGTCACTTAGCCTTTTGTCCATTAACACCTATCCTTACCTCCTCGCGGTGCCAGCTGGGGTGCGAGTAACCATAGGAAAGATCGGGTAATAACCCCGGTGGGACCTTGGTCGTATGCTGACAGGGAAGGTGGGCCCCCTCTACAGGGCTTCTACGTGTGCCAACGGGCACATTAGGATGGATGCCAGTAAGATCCTAACTACGGCATACTGGTCACGGCATGACATAATGGACACGACACGGCACACTGATTGGATCACACGCGCAGGGCTGACAGTCGTGCTATTCTGCTCCCTGAGTAAAGAAGGGTGACACCTTCTTGAAATGGCGAGTGGGCTAATGGTGCGGCTGCCCTCGTCCCGGTAAAACCTTGGCAGGCCTCCGGATACGTTCGAAACTCGTCACCTTAGATGGTGGTAGTAGGCTCAGATGTAACAGTCCTGACTTACGCCGATCTGGCTCTGAACACGGTTTTCATAAGGGATCGTGTCAACCCTAGCATGGCCTCCCTGCTTGCATAGACAACCATGAGATCACGATAGGCGACTACTACTATGAGTGGAGATAGCGGTCTGGAGGGGGGACACAACAAAATGGAGAAAAACGGCGAAAACACCAAAAATAATGAGAAAAAAAACACAAATAAAAACGACGACGGCTGCACGCCGGACAAAATAAACGGAGGAGCGAACGTGTTTGCAAGAAGCGGAAAGTTGCAGAGATCACCAGCGTCGAACCAGGCGACCACAGCGAGTTCCAGTAGTAGCATACCCCAAGTGGAACAGCATGGATCCCAAGGAAAGCAGCTAGGTGCGGTGCCATGCCAAATATTTACATCGAAATCCAGCAGTGGCAAACAGCAAGAATTGCAGTTTGGAAGAACCAAAATGACGGAGGTTAGGAGGAAGATCGATCAGCTATATGTGTTCGTGAAGGATAAGAACAACATACACAAAGAGGTCAAGCTACTAGCGACGGTCATCAAATCCGGCATAGCTGTGGTAGATCGGGAACTGCAAGAATGGAGAAGAAGAGCCGAAGCGGCCGAAAAGGCTCTGCTTGAGGCCAAGGAGAATACAATGCTGGCTGAAGCGCAGGAGACGCCGAAGGGATCAACGAATTCACGTCCGGAGAAAAGAGATAGGGAAACGCCAGGAGACGAAGAGGACCCCAAAAAACACAAGGACGACGAAAACGGGGACGAATACGAAGACGGAGAAGACAGTGATTGGCGTAAAGTCGAAAACCAGAAAGAGAAGAGGAAAAAACTGAAGGAAGAGAAACAAAGAATGAAGGAACAGAAGAATAAGGATGAGAAGGAAAATAAGAATGAAGAGGAAGAGAAGAAGAAGACGGAAAAGAGGAAGAAGGAAGTCAAGAAGAAGGAAAGCCCAAGGAATCGTAGGGAGAGAAGTAAGGGCAACGCTCTGGTTTCGAGGCGAAAGACAAAACGACATACGCAGCACTCCTCCGGAAAGTGAGAGAGGATCCGGAGTTGAAGCAACTAGGCAAGAACGTGGTGAAAACCAGGCGCACCCAGAAAGGCGAGATGCTCTTCGAGCTGAAGAAGGACCCGTCGGTTAGGAGTTCAGCCTTCAAGGAACTCGTCGAAAAATCTCTTGGCGAGGACGCAAACGTAAGAGCCTTATCGCAGGAGTCAGTGGTCGATTGCAAGGATCTGGATGAGAACACAACGGAAGACGAGGTGCGATGTGCGCTGAAGGTTCAATGCAATCTGGGAGATGTGCCTATGACAATCCGGTTGAGGAAGGCGTACGCCCGAAAAAAAAATAACAACAAAAATACATTTAAAAATAATGTAACAATAAGACGAAAATTATTGTCTTAACAATGATTTATATTGTTGATTTATGTTGTACTAAACAGTAAATTTCATGGTAAATGGAAAATTTACAATAAAAAAGGGGGGTTGTTAAGTATCTTAACAATGAAATTTTCGAGATTTCCCCATATAATTTTTTTTCAATTACAGTATATATTATTGTTATTTTACTGTTGGTTGGAGAATTTATTGATTAAAAAAATAACAGTGTACTTTAGAGAGTATTTTTTTTAATTATTATTGTATGATTATTGACTGCACGGAAAAGGTCTGCATTAAGCGGGATTTAGATGAGGCAGGTGAGTTGAATTCAACTCAAACCGATCTGGTCGTAGGCGTTCAATTGACTCGAATGTAACAAAGGTAAACAAAGTCGAGCTATCAGTGTCAATCGATTCTCCTGCTATTACACTATATACTGTCCGAATATAGGATCAAATCCCATTTTTAAATTTATTTGCCAGTCAAATTGCTTTTTGACGTAATCACCTTCCGATCAAAATAGTTTTCGATGTTACTATGGAGATGCCGTTTGACTTAAGTAACAGCGCTGAGAAACCCGTGAAAATTGTACGTTCGTCGTTTCGCTTTCTCATTATTAAAGTGAATAAATCGAACTGTTTGTTGCTAAGATGATTTCGGTAGTCCTAAAATGATGAATGGGCTGCACGTAAGGAGACGTAATTGATAATTCTCCCGAATATCCTGGTAAATACACTTTGACTTAAGTGGCCCAAACGACGTATAATAACTTTTGACTCAAAAACCAGTATTTTTTACCATGAAAGCTAGCGATTTGCATTTGTATGATTAAAACCCTGCTAAATATGTTAAACATTGCTATCACTATGAGATTATATGTGTTTACTTGGAAATAGGAATAACTTTTCGGTCATCAAAACAAAACATTATTTTTCTCGGAATGGTGCGAATGTTACTTACGACATAATGAAAATTTGCTCTTGAAGTCTGATATCGGTCAGCCAAACGAACTGTCAAAGCCAGAGCCATACGGGCAGCGCCTATCTTGATTACATTGGCAGTGTTGCTGACCCTCTCATAGTCTGCATGCTTCAATTAGATTTATTTTTATTGTTCGTGACGTAACCCACAATGACAACACATCAATATTTAATGTTAACAATAAAATAAATGAAAAATACGATAAAAATCATTGTAACAACATTTTATTATGTACCTTCACATCTAGGTAGCACTTTTGCCGTTTTCGGAAGGGTACAACATTATAATAATCATTTTTATTGTCGACAATAAATATTAATGTTAGAGCATTGTTTCCACTGAAAATTTCACTGCAATTTTTTTTTTCGGGCGGTGGTACACAAACGGCGTCGATACGACTTGCGACGGACGCAGCTAACGAGTTGCTGAAGACAGGACGAGTCAAGGTTGGGTGGTCAGTATGCCCCCTGAAAGCTATCCCTCGGTTTACCAAGCAAATGGAGAGATGCTTTAAGTGCGGTTTTTCGACGAGCTGAGAAGCAGTTCTGGAGTATTCGAGGCTGTGCCTGTGATCGAACGTTTGTTTTTTCGGTGGAGTTTTTTAAATCTATAATCGATTGCTGATCTGGCCAAAACCAGACCCAAGAGACAATTTCTAGTTCCTCATTCTAAGTCCCTATTATTTGCCGCTGAGAAGCTGTTCCGAAGCCAAGTAGGACCACAACGAGGCGTCCCATCATTCGTCCCATCACTAGATCCATCATTCGTTGAGTCGCAGCGTTGAACCTGACTATTGGCCACGAAAAGGCTTGCCAATGCACATCAAAAATCGACTACATACATCCGAACATTTGTTTATCTCAAATCGATAGAAGACATTCCGCGCAACTACTATAAACCGGACTAGTTCATGTTAAACTTCGTCATGTTGTATAAATATTTCAAATCAAAAATATAGTTTATGTTCATATATTTCACATAATTCTTTTACCTTTGTCCTTCTCCTTTTTCTTTCCCTTTTCTCTTTTCAGAAAGCGAGTAATGGTGCTATAGCCATAAGTTGTAAAAGGCTAGGACAAGAGTTAGTGCCCCAACCGTCAGAAGAAAATGGAGCATCACTTAACCTTTCTAGCTTTGATGCTTCCAACGACCAACCAATCATATAATCGGAACGTACGGTACGAGATGTCCACGTTTCATCCATTTATTGAATTCTAAAGCATCGTGTTTAAATCTTCGATTTAAACAGGCCCGATGTTTTCTGAATCATCTTGCCCCTTAAATGCTGCACAGTTCGCCTGGCCGTTTTGATATGTGTGACGCATCTTCGATGTGAAGCATACATCAAATAGACAAGAAAAATGATGTAGGTATATATATCATTTTCCAGGATGCTTTCAAGAACTGGCTGTGTTGGTGTTAGATTAGATTAGATTAGAAATGGAGAGATGCTTTAAGTGCATGAACTTTGGTCACCAGACGAGAAACTGCAAAGGCCCTGAAAGATCGGAGCTGTGCAGGAAATGCAGAGAGAAGGGGCACGTTGCTAAAGACTGTATGAAGCAACCGAGGTGCATGCTCTGCAGAAAGGAGGACGGAAACGGCCATAAAACAGGCAGTTTCAGGTGCTCAGCTTACAAAAAGGCGATAGCGGGCCAATAGTAATGAAGATAACCCAAATAAATCTCAATCATTGTGACACAGCACAGCAACTGTTGTGGCAGTCAACAACGGAAACAAAGTGCGACGTTGCAATGATTGCGGAGCTGTATCGAGTCCCTCCCGATAACGATAACTGGGTGGCCGATAGAGCAGGGAAGGCGGCAATAAAAGTTATGGGCAGGTATCCCATACAAGAAGTGGTGACGAGGTCTTACGAAGGTTTTGTGATCGCCAAAATTGGAAACTTCGTATGTAGTTGCTATGCACCCCCGAGATGGACAATGGAGCAGTTTCACCAGATGCTAGATGGACTCACCGGGGAGCTCACCGGACGGAGACCAATCGTCATTGGAGGAGATTTCAATGCTTGGGCAGTGGACTGGGGAAGCAGATCTACCAACGCAAGAGGGTATAGCCTGCTGGAAGGTCTGGCAAAGTTGGACGTCAGTCTGGCCAACGAAGGAACCATGAGCACCTTCCGCAAAGATGGTAGGGAATCTATTATCGACGTCACATTCTGTAGTCCGTCGTTAGTGGCAAGTATTAACTGGAGAGTGTGTGAGGAGTACACTCATAGTGACCATCAGGCGATTAGGTACAGCTTTGGCCAACGAATACCTACGGCAATGTGGAAAACGAAAGTAAGCAAGCGGAGGTGGAAGACGAAGGCATTCGACAAGGATCTCTTTGTAAAAGCTCTCCGGGTAGACAGCAGCGTCCCAGACCAAAGCGCGGACGAGTTGACCGAATCGTTAGCGAGGGCATGTGACACAACCATGCTGAGGAAATCGGAGCCAAGTAACAGACGGCGCCCAGATTACTGGTGGAACGAGGCACTTAGCGCCCTCCGTGCTACTTGTCTCTGAATCAGAAGGCGCGTTCAGAGAGCAAGAACTGATGCAGACAGAGCAGAGCGAAGGGTGGTGTTACGAGCAGCCAGGGCCGCTCTAAACCGGAAGATAAAGCTGAGCAAGTCAAACTGCTTCAAGGAGCTATGCCGAGACGCTGATGCCAACCCCTGGGGTTATGCATACCGAGTCGCGATGGCGAAGATTAGAGGTCCAATGATGCCGGTTGAAATGTGTCCCAACAAGCTGAAAGTTATCGTGGAGGGACTTTTCCCACAGCATGACCCAACGAACTGCCCACCTACACCATATGGCGAGGAAGATGAAGACAACGTTGAACAAGTCTCCAACGAGGAACTCATAGCAGCAGCGAAAGGGTTGAAGGCGAATAAAGCTCACAGCCCGGATGGAATTCCCAACGTGGCGTTGAAGGCGGCGATCCAGACGTTCCCGGACATGTTCAGGATGGTGCTGCAGAAATGTCTGGACGAGGGTCAGTTCCCTGATAGGTGGAAGGTACAAAAGCTTGTGCTGTTGCCGAAGCCCGGAAAACCGCCGGGGGATCCTGCATCGTATAGGCCAATATGCTTGCTGGATACCGTCGGAAAGCTCTTGGAAAGGATCATCCTGAACAGGCTGACGAAATGCACGGAGAGTGAACACGGATTGTCGGAGAGGCAGTTTGGATTCCGGAAAGGGAGATCGACGGTGGATGCAATTCGGATAGTGATTGACAAAGCCGAGAAAGCTTCCAAACAGAAGCGGAGAGGAAATCGATACTGCGCCGTGATTGATGTGAAGAATGCATTCAATAGCGCCAGCTGGGAGGCCATCGCCAAGGCGCTCCATAGAATGAGGGTTCCAGACTACCTCTGCAGGATTCTAAGTAGTTACTTCCAGAACCGGGTCCTGGTCTACGTGGCAGACACGGGGCAGAAATCGCTTAGAATCACGGCGGGAGTTCCACAAGGCTCCATTCTAGGTTCCACGCTGTGGAACGGAATGTACAATGGCGTGCTGGCGCTAAAGCTGCCCAAAGGAGTTGAGATCGTTGGCTTTGCGAACGATGTCGTCTGGACGGTAACCGGTGAGACGCTGAAAGAAGTGGAAATGCTGGCGGACGAGGCGATAGATATGATTGGTAACTGGATGCAAGGAGCGAAGCTGCAGATAGCCCACGACAAAACAGAACTGATGTTGGTCAGTAGCTGAAAAGCAGTGCAACGGGCAGAAATCACCGTTAGATAGCACACCATTGTTTCGAAGCGCGTGCTAAAGTATCTGGCAGTGATGATCGACGACCGGCTAAACTTTAATAGCCACATCGAATATGCTTGCGAGAAGGCGGCGAAGGTCATCAACGCAATAGCCAGAAGCAAGCCGAGCAATTCTGGTCCAAGCAGCAGCAAGAGGCGTCTTCTGGCTGTGTCCTCATCGATACTAAGGTACGGAGGTCCAGCCTGGGTTGAAGCGCTGAAAACGAAGCAGAACCAAAGGAAATTGAGCAGTACGTTCCGGCTCATGGCCATGCGAGTCGTGAGTGCGTACAGAACCATTTCGATGGCGGCAGTATGCTTTATCGCCGGTATGATCCCAATCGGCATCGACTTGGCGGAGGACTACGAGTACTATATGACGAGAGAAACCAGAGCAGTACGAAAAATGGTGAGAACGGAGTTGATTGCTAAGTGGCAGCAGGAGTGGGATGCAGCAGAGAACGGTAGATGGACACACAGGCTAATACCGACTCTTTCGACCTGGGTGAACAGGAAGCATGGAGAAGTCAACTTCCACTTGACACAGTTCCTGTCTGGTCATGGCTGCTTCAGGAAGTACCTGCATCGGTTCGGACACACAACGTCACCCTTCTGTCCGGAATGTGTGAATGTGGAAGAATCACCAGAGCACGTGGTCTTCGAATGTCCTAGATTTGATGCTGTGCGAGAGGATATGCTCGCCCTTAGCACGGAAAATGTCGTCGAAGAAATTTGTCGAGAGGAGGGCACCTTTAACGCCGTCAGCAGAGCAGTAACGCAGATCATGTCAGCGCTGCAGCGAAAATGGCGAGAAGACCAACTAGAAAGTAGTAATGTACTCACACAAGAGCGAACTGAAAGCCGAAGCCGGGAGAACTCTTCGTCAGAGTAGGCTGAATCCACCACCGGGGATAACCGAGTAAAACGTGACGCTGAGAGCTACATGGCTCACAAATTGGAGAGACGATTAGCGAACTGGAAGCGCCAATTAGCTGAGGTAAAGTGAGGTGCGTAATGCACGGCCCCCTCCGAAGTAATACGACAAGTGCTTCCGGAGGAAAAGGGCAAGGCGTCCAAGGAGGTTTTATGGCGGTAAGAATCTCACACACCGTGTCACCGCGACTGTGCGCCCAGTCGTCTAGCGATGGCACGATGGCCTTTTTGAAGATTTCTTCCTTGCCAAAAAAAAACACACACGCACACACACACACACACACACACACACACACACACACACACACACACACACGCCATATTGAGTAATCCAGCGGATTAAGATCAGGGCTGAATGGTGGCCATATATCCTTCGCCTAGAATGGAAGATGTTCCTGCAACCACTTCTGAGTGCGGTTCGAGGTGTGGCACGAAGCCCCATCTTGTTGAAATACAACATTTGGCTTCGGACCGTACTGTTCTTTGATCCACGGAAGAACATACTTACTTAAAAGTCCGATGTAGACCTCCGTGTTAACTTTGTCGCCTTCTGGAATGAACACCGGGTCCATTTTTTTGCCATCGGAAGCCACCAATCCAAACACCATAACGCTAGCAGGATGCTTGGTCAGATACACGTTCTTTGTCATCGACCACGCCTTTTATCGGAAGAGAACTAATATACCGGTCGGCTCTTGAATTTGATACGGGATCGACGATAAACATGCTTTCGTCGGTGAACAGGATTACCGGATTTTTTCGCTTAAGGAAGTTCAAGATTTTCTAGCATCGTTCGACTCGTAGCTCCCGGATGCGGATGGTAATCATGTGTGTTTTTTCCGTGCCCTCGACTTCGCCCCGCAATCTTCCTTTACGATCTTCCGTGCCGTATAGCTACTGATCCCGTGTTCCTTTGCCATTTTCCTTATTGAACGCACTGGATTCACCCGAATCTTCCTTTTGATAGCAGCGATAACCTTCGGAACCCGAGCTGACCTCGGACGACTTGTGGCCACATTCGTGGATAGTTGTCCTTTCTTTTCTCGGTCTAAAACCCTTTTGACGGTCCACTGGGACACTCCCACGGCGATTGAAATGTCTTTTTGCGACATTTTCGCGTGGGGCAAATCACGAATACGCTGCCACTTCAGAAAACGAAGACATTGTATGCACAGGTGAAACGGGAACCTTATTTGTACGATGGTGCAAACATTATCACGCATACGGTAATTGGGACAAATGGGCTAGTCAAGTAAGTTCCATATTCATTGTTGGTACAACCAACCGGTCAGCACTCGTGTTTATTTCAGTTACCGTGGGGACGTAATTTGTGATTATCCCGGTCCCTTTCAATTTGTCTCATTATTTATGAACGGCCCTTATATTTGAAATGACGTTTCACATTAATCTAGTGATGTCCGATTTTTCATTGAATAATCGATTTAACGAACCGAAAATTAAAATATTTGCAGTTGGTTGTATCATGTTGATAAAAGCATTAACTTCTGCAGAGGATCATTTCAAACATGTGCTGCATTCTCATTGATGGAAAAATGACAGCACAGCGAACAAAATATAATCGATTGTTTGTTAATCGAGTAATTAAAAAATGTGACATCTCTGATTTTGATGTGATTGTTTTGATGAAAAAAAAGCGCAAAATTTCACCTCAAGCGAGGGGACAGCATAACCACAAAATTACCTTGCAAACGAGGGGTATTCATTGGATAAAAGGGACCGTGAAAGAGGACAATAAAATACATAGTTTTTCTTCCAACTGTTTCATCTTAGTATTTTTCTTTGGTATCCCTAATAAAATTGTTATGGTTATTTTGCTTAACTACTTGTTCCAGGTATCATCCAAACCATTTATGAAATAGTTCTATGATTTGTGTTATCATTCGTTTATGGTATTTTTTTTATTAGGGACAACTGCTGTTGCAGGTCTCGACACCAGTTGAGAGGGGTTGTACATACCTGAAATGATGCCGATGGACTTTCGGCAATATCAACATCTGGGGACGCCATTGGTTGTAGCTGTGACATCTGCTGTGTTATAGCTAATGTTCCACTTTCGCATACGTCAATATTAGACGTAATTGCTTCTGAAATTTAACATAATTGATAAATAATCAACACACATGGTTTAGAATAAAACTGGTGAAAGAATAATACGAAACATTGCAGGTGCTGTGACGAGGTCGTATGTATCGATATCGGTTTCTATAAAATATCGATATCATTTCGATATCGGATCGGATATCCAATATTCAATGGAAAATACATTAAACATATTTCATTCCCTTCCAACTTCATAATGTATTTGGAAAAACAAAAACATCGACATTACACAAACAAAAATAGTCTGTCCATTCTTCGAGGCTATATCGCTCAAAATTACAGTACGAACTGTAAAACGAGGAAAACGCCGAACTCGGTAAACAAATACCGAACAATCTGCAAATTACAAACTCGTTTACCGAACTTCTGTAAATTATTCCAGACTGTCAAATCGAAAAAAGATCATTTTTATTTCAAGTGTAAAACTAAACAGTGTCATCAGTGACCGGAAAATCTAGTGAAACAACGCAGGTATGCAAACAAATACAGGTGCATGAAGAATGCACTCTCTTAAATATTCCGTAAGAAATTGATTAGGTATTACACCTATTTTTTTCTACGATTGTTGTTAAGACACTATCTGGGATTCTGTGCTTTCTATGCTGGGATCAGGTTTCAGTGTATGTTTCTTGACTGCATCACCATAAACAGCCACCTCCAAAATTAACACTTCACTGAGCAATGTCTGACGCCATTTTGAAATCCAAGATGGCGACTTCCGGTTAGAGAAAAACAGGGGAATACTGTCAATACCCAACAATATGGGTATTTTTAGAATTGGGATGACGGATAGGGACCGGAAATCAATGAGTGACGCTAACGGCGCCGGTGGTGTAGTGGTAAGCGTGATTACCTCTCACCCCAGCGGGCCTGGGTTCAATCCCAGTCGGCGCCGCCGGGATGTTCTGAAGCATAACATCTCTGATCACGCCTTCCTTCGGATGGGAAGTAAAGCCGTTGGTCCCCGGTTCATGAGTTGATGGGTCGATAGGTAGGGTCCAGGTGTGGGAGCTGCCTTCATGGCACGTCGGTAGCATTGGTGCTCAGCACGGAAAACAAGATCGACGGAAAAAACAAACCAAAGGAAAAAAAAATGAGTGGCGCCTTTTTTAAATCCAATATGGACACAATTCGCGCCAAATCGTATTCGGAACTGGCAGCACCCTCTCAGATTTCAATGAAACTTTTTGGATGTGTGGACCTTGACTAAATATGCCACTTTGCATACTTAGTTTTTCCAAAATTTATCTAGACTAACATTTGAGAAGGGCCAAACTTTTTCTGCCGATTTTTTTCAAAAAAATATTATGGAAAAATGACAACTCCTACAAAAATGTGTTGTATGGATGACTTTTAGGAAGTTATCGAAAAAAATACAATCACAAATGGGGCTTCATTGCTTTCTGAGATGATTTTGAGCTTCACTGGTTTAGTTTTGTGTGAAAATGGAAAATCAAAAAAAAAATCAGTTCAGACATGTAAAAGTTTTTGTAAGAAAAACTTTTTTTCCTTAAAAGTGCCCATCTCGCAATGTATGGACGGATGGTAGTAAACATAATTACCTATCTTGAGGCAATGTTTCATCCAAATCAAACATGGCCATTTTTTTTAAATCGACTTTAAATTTTTTAAATCGATTTTTTTCAGTGTAGGTCTCAAACTAATTTTTTTTTCAGTATTTTTTTTTCGATAATTTGGTCAATTTCCTAAAAGTCATCCATACAACATATTTTTGTTTGAGTTGTCATTTTTCCATAATATTTTTTTGAAAAAAATCGGCAGAAAAAGTTTGGCCCTTCTCAAATGTTAGTCTAGATAAATTTTGGAAAAACTGAGTATGCAAAAGTGCTTCTTTAGTCAAAGTCTACACATCCAGAAAATTTTATTGAAATCTGAGAGGGTGCTGCCAGCTTCGATTCGATTTGGCGCGAAATGCGTCTATGGTGACTTCCGGTTAGAGAAAAACAGGGAAATACTATCAATACCCCCACAATATGGGTATTTTTGGAATCGGGATGACGGGTAGGGACCGGAAATCAATGTCTGGCGCCATATTAAATCCAAGATGGCGACTTCCGGTTAGAGAAAAACTGGAAAATACTGTAAATACCCCACAATATGGATATTTTAAGAATTGGGATGACGTGTAGGGACCGGAAATCGATGTCTGACGCCATTTTTAAATCCAAGATGATGACTTCCGGTTAGAGAAAAACAGGGAAATACTGTCAGTACCCCACAATATGGGTATTTTTAGAATCGGAATGACGGGTAGGGACCGGAAATCAATGTCTGACGCCAATTTAAATCCAAGATGGCAACTTTCGGTTAGAGAAAAACTGGAAACTACTGTCAAATACCCCTCAATATGGGTATTTTTGGAATCGGGATGACATGTGGGGATCGGTAATCGATGTCTAACAACATTTTGAAATCCAAGATGGGGGCTTCCGGTTAGAGCAAAACTGGAAAATACTGTAAATACCCATAGGTATTTTTGGAATTGGGATGACGTGTAGGGACTGGAAATCAATGAGTGACGCCATTTTAAATGCAAGATGGCGACTTCCGGTTAGAGAAAAACAGAGAAATACTGTCAAATACCCCACAATATGGGTATTTTTGGAATCGGGATGACGTGTAGGGACCGGAAATCAATGTCTGAAGCCATTTTGAAATCCAAGATGGCGACTTCCACTTAGAGAAAAGCTGGAGAATACTGTAAATACCCCACAATATGGATATTTTTAGAATTGAGATGACGTGTAGGGACCGGAAATCAATGTCTGATGCCATTTTGAAATCCAAGATGGTGACTTCCGGTTAGAGAAAAACAGGGAAATACTGTGAAATACCCCACAGTATGGGTATTTTGGAACCGGGATGACGGGTAGGGACCAGAAATTGACGTTTGACACAAGTTGGCGGCCTCCAGTTAGAGAATCTGGGAAACATTGTCAAATACCCCAAAAATGTAATTTTTGGAATCGGAATGACAGGTAGGGATCGGAAATCGTTTAATGACGTCATTTTGACGAATGACGCAATTATGAAAAAAAAATTTAAAGTTTACATTTTATTTTATTTATGCGCCGGTTCAGATATGTATACATTTACAGGAAAAACAGCTCCTTCTGATCAAACAATTTTCGGTTAAGCTTAACGAACAAAATGTTTGCAAGATTTGTGTCGGTGGGCTTCAACCTTCTGTCGGTAAGAACCAAGGAAAGTGCACTAAATGAGCGCTCTACAGACACTTGTGTACATGGGACCGCCAAAGTGATTTGCACAAGTGCGTATAGTTCTGGGTCGCATTTTCTCAAACTTTCCCAATAAAGCAGCACGTTTTCAGCAGAACTAACCCTCTGGCTCATGGACAGTTGCTTTAGCTTCTTTCGTTAATATTTGCCGTTTTTGCCGTGAGCATTGCCTCCACTCACGTTGCTGGAGCTGTTGATGTAGAGGGTAGTATCAAAGGCATTGTTGCTTGTTCCTCGACCTTCAGCTTCCAACCTCCAAACCCTACCCGTCATCCCTATTGAAAAAATACTCATATTGTGAGGTATTTGACAGTATTTCATAGTTTTTCTCTAACCGGAAGCCGCCATCTTGGATTTCAAAATGGCATCAAACATTGATTTCCGATCCCACACGTCATCCCGATTCTAAAAATATCCATATTGTGGGGTATTTGACAGCTTGGCACTTTGAATTTTGATCATCTAAGTTTTCATTCACTTTCACATTCGGCAGCACTGCACCTCCATTCACAGCTTCTTCGCCCAACCGTTTAACCATGTTCAGCAAAAACCAGGTTTGGTTTGCAAAAACTGAACCGAATCCGTGGTTGATATTCCATACACCCGATCCCAAACCCTTTTACACGTGTGAACAGTGCTGATGGATTCGGTTGTGTTTTCGAAACCGAGGCCCGGTTTTGGTTTCAGTTTCGTTTACCGTGTAAACGAAATGAAAACTTTACACGGTGTGCACCATTCGTTCACACGTGTTGCGATTTTGAGGACCGTACCAGTACATGTGTGTACAGGTTGGGTTTGTTGTCCACCACTGAAGAACTGTAAAACGAGGCAAATGCCGAATCCGGTAAAAAAAATACCGAACAAACTGCAAATTACAAAAACGTTTACCGAACTTTTGTAACTAATTCCAGACTGTCAAATCGAATGATGGTCATGTTTATATCAAGTGTTGTAATGAACAGTGCCAGTGAAAAGTAACTGGAAAATAATGCAGGTATGATGGCAAACACAGGTACATGAATAATGCATCTCTTAAATATTCCGTCAGAAATACCCATTTCATTTATTTTTATGATCGTTTTTCATACACAACAACCAGATACTCTGTGCTTTTCTGTCGGGATCAGATTGCAGCATGTTCCTGGACTGGCATCGGCATGAAAGCAGCCACCAGCAACAGCTTTACATTTTAATTTACCGAAAAATAACAAAAATACAAAAGATCGACTAATTTCCTTTTACGGAACAGTTCTGTAAAAAAAATACTGAATAGTTCGGTAAAAAGTTACCAAATTATTCGGTAATTTTGACAGCTCTCGTAGAATAGAAGTTCTGGAAGTGATTCCTTATAATGCTACACAGGTAATCAGGAACTGTAATGCCATGCAGTGCTTCGGCGATGGCCTCCCAGCTGGCGCTGTTGAATACGTTCTTCACGTCGATCGTTATCACGGCGCAGTATCGATCTCCTCTCCGCTTCTGTTTAGACGCTTTCTCGGCACTCTCGACCACTGTCCGAATTGCATCCACCGTTGATCTCCCTTTCCGGAATCCGAACTGCCTCACCGACAATCCATGCTCACTCTCCGTGCATTTCGTTAGCCTGTTGAGGATGATCTTCTCCAATAGCTTTCCGACTGTATCCAGCAAACATATAGGCCTATACGATGCTGGATCCCCCGGCGGTTTTCCGGGTTTCGGCAGCAGCACTAGCTTCTGTATCTTCCATCGGTCCGGGCAGTGACCTTCATCCAGACACTTCTGCCGCACTACCCTGAACATGTCCGGGAACGCCTGAATCGCCGTCTTCAATGCCACGTTGGGGATTCCATCCGGACCGGAAGCTTTCTTGGTCTTCAGCCCTTTCACCACTTTCGGTCAACTCGTCCGCGCTTTGGTCTGGGACGCTGCTGTCTACCGGGAGAGCTTCTACAAAGAGATCCTTGTCGCCTGCCTTCGTCTTCCACCCCCGCTTGCTTACTTTCGTTTTCCACATTGCCGTAGGTATCCGTTGGCCAAAGCTGTACCTAATCGCCTGATGGTCACTATGAGTGTACTCCTCACACACTCTCCAGTTCATACTTGCCACTAACAACGGACTGCAGAAAGTGACGTCGATAATGGATTCCCTACCATCTTTGCGGAAGGTGCTGATGGTTCCTTCGTTGGCCAGACTGACGTCCAACTTTGCCAGAGCTTCCAGCAGGCTATACCCTCTTGCGTTGGTACATCTGCTTTCCCAGTCCACTGCCCAAGCATTAAATCTCCTCCAATGACGATTGGTCTCCGTCCGGTGAGCTCTCCGGTGAGTCCATCTAGCATCTGGTGAAACTGCTCCATTGTCCATCTCGGGGGTGCATAGCAACTACATACGAAGGTTCCATTAATTTTGGCGATCACAAAACCTTCCAAACCACTTCTTGTATGGGATACCTGCCCATAACTTGTATCGCCGCCATCCCTACTCTATCAGCCACCCATTTATCGTTATCGGGAGGGACTCGATACAGCTCCGCAATCATTGCAACGTCGCACTTTGTTTATGTTGTCGACTGCCACAACAGTTTTTTTTTTTTTTTTTTTCGAAAAAATAAATATTTTATTTTTTTATTTAATACAAGTATTAAGCGTAGTACAAATAACCACATGTGTTCTCAAAGCTCGTACTACACTGAGAGATGATCAGTTCCGTCTCGAAAATAATTGTTTACATTGATTTTTAAAGTATACGTATGAGACAGCTTGTTTGCAATTCATAGGCAGTTCATTCCATAATTTCGCTGTGTTGCTGTGCTGTGCTGTGATGACCGAATGATTGAGATTTATTTGGGTTATCTCCATTACTATTGGCCCGCTATTGCCTTTTTGTAAGCTGGGCATCTGAAACTTCCCGTCATATGACCGTTTCCGTCCTCCTTTCTGCAGAGCATGCACCTCGGTTACTTCATGCAGTCTTTAGCAACGTACCCCTTCTCTCCGCATTTCCTGCACAGCTCCGATCTATCAGGGCCTTTGCAGTTTCTCGCCTGTTGACCAAAGTTCATGCACTTAAAGCATCTCTGCATTTGCTTGATAACCCGAGGGATAGCTTTCAGGGGGCATACTGACCACCCAACCTTGACTCGTCATGTCTTCAGCGCATACTACCTCCATCGAAATGGTTCTGTACGCACTCCCGACTCGCACGGCCATGAGCCGGAACGTACAGCTCAATTTTCTTTGGTTCTGCTTCGTTTTCAGCGCTTCAATCCAGGCTGCTTCGTTTTCAGCGCTTCAATCCAGGCTGGACCTCCGTACCTTAGTATCGATGAGGACACACTAGCCAGAAGACGCCTCTTGCTGCTGCTTGGACCAGAATTGTCCGGCATGATTCTGGCTATTGCGTTGATGACCTTCACCGCCTTCTCGCAAGCATTTTCGATGTGACTATTAAAGTTTAGCCGGTCGTCGGTAATCACTCCCAGATACTTCAGCACGCGCTTCGAAACAATGGTGTGCTCTCCAACGGTGATTTCTGCCCGTAGCACTGCTTTGCAGTTACTGACCAACATCAGTTCTGTTTTGTGGTGGGCTATCTGCAGCTTCGCTCCTTGCATCCAGTTACTAATCGTATCTATCGCCTCGGTCGCCAGCATTTCCACTTCTTTCAGCGTCTCACCGGTTACCGTCAAGACGACATCGTCCGCAAAGCCAGCGATCTCAACTCCTTTGGGCAGCTTGAGCGTCAGCACGCCATTGTACATTCCGTTCCACAGCGTGGGACCTAGAATGGAGCCTTGTGGAACTCCCACCGGTTCTGGAAGTAACTACTTAGAATCCTGCAGAGGTAGTCTGGAACCCTCATTCTATGGAGAGTCTTGGCGATGACCTCCCAGCTGGCGCTATTGAATGCATTCTTCACATCAATCGTAATCACGGCGCAGTATCGATTTCTTCTCCGCTTCTGTTTGGAAGCTTTCTCGGCTCTGTCAATCACTGTCCGAATTGCATCCACCGTCGATCTCCCTTTCCGGAATCCAAACTGCCTCTCCGACAATCCGTGTTCACTCTCCGTGCATTTCGTCAGCCTGTTCAGGATGATCCTCTCCAAGAGCTTTCCGACAGTATCCAGCAAGCATATTGGCCTATGCGATGCAGGATACCCTCGCGGTTTTCCGGGCTTCGGCAACAGCACAAGCTTTTGTACCTTCCACCTATCAGGGAACTGACCTTCGTCCAGACATTTCTGCAGCACCATCCTGAACATGTCCGGGAACGTCTGGATCGCCGCCTTCAACGCCACGTTGGGAATTCCATCCGGGTCGGGAGCTTTATTCGCCTTCACCCTTTCGCTGTTGCTATGAGTTCCTCGTTGGAGACTTGTCCAACGTTGTCTTCATCTTCCTCGCCATATGGTGTAGGTGGCCAGTTCGTTGGGTCATGCTGTGGGAAAAGTCCCTCCACGATAACTTTCAGCTTATTAGGACACATTTCAACCGGCATCGTTGGACCTCTGATCTTCGCCATCGCGACTCGGTATGCGTTGCCCCAGGGGTTGGCATCGGCGTCGCGGCACAGCTCCTTGAAACTATTTGACTTGCTCAGCTTTATGTTTCGTTTCAGTGCAGCCCTGTCCTCTCGGAACACCCCCCTGCGCTCCTCTCTGTCTGCTTCTGTTCTTGCTCTCTGAGCACGCCTTCTAGCTAGAAGACAAGTAGCACGGAGGGTGCTAATTTCCTCGTTCCACCAGTAAGCTGGACGCCGCCTGTTCGTTGGCTCCAGTTTTCTCGGCATAGTTGTGTTACATGCCCTTGCTAATGATTCGGTTAACTCGTACGTGTTTCTGTGTGTGTGTGTGTGTGTGTGTGTGTGTCTGAAACATCTACATTATTTAATATATGAAAATCGCGCAAATTGCGAACGCTGCGCGAGACAACCCTAGAGAAAAAACAGTTTATTAACACTTAAAGAGTGCCACCAACATATATGTGATAGCCTATGTTGGCAAGTTGATTAAGGGGGTAGTCCACTCTGGAAATTTCAAAAAATCTTTTTTTGGCTTAAAAAATACTTTGGAATGTCTACTTTGACATAGACTTGACCGCAAGTCCGCAAGTGACATCGTTCCAAAGTTATAGGCCGATTAGTGGACTCGTGCCCAGACGCTCCAAGAGCGCTCGGAGTACCCGTCCGTTACCGGCGAAACGGCGTGTCTTAGTAGTTCCAACTGCTGCCGCGATTGTCTCTAAACGATGTTTTCAAAATTGGCGGGCGCTCATTCGATTTAAACGGCGATTTAATTTTCGAGTTAAGTACCTTTTTTCTAGTCTTGTACGTAGCCGATTTTCAAAAGAATCAAAAATTGATTTTTGGTGCAAAAATGAACTGTTTTTTTTTCAAAAAGCCGCCAAATTTTTTTTTTCAACCAAATCAAAAACGGCTACGCACAAGACTGGGTCATCTATATAACCAGAGAATAACCACAAAAAAAATCGTTGTTCCAGCTCCAGTGGTGTGACCGCCAGTTGTCCCGCCCCGCGACGACGTTTAGTTGGGAGGTCTCCTGGGGAACCTCGTGCAACGGCTACAGGAGACATCCAATCGCGCAAAAAAAAAAATCTCAATTAAAGAGGACATTTCAATTGACAAAACCATGCATTCCTTTTTTGAATTGATCGTTATTTACCCTCAAAAAAAAATTAGTGAAAATGACCTATTTTTCATGCCGCCAGAGTGGACTACCCCCTTAATTTTGGTTTCCTCCCTAGATATTCTACTTATTTGACTATTGAGCTTTGTTTCAAATTAGTTCTTTTACCGCCCGTACCGAACAAATTCTAAACTACATAAGCTCAAAAAACTTTTGGCAAGCTCTACCGAATTGCGAGTTACTTATGCGTAAGCTTCGTAGATGTAGGCGCGTTGAATCCGACAGCCGCGAAAAGTTAAACATGCATCAATACCACATAATGAAAGATCGATTTTACAGTCACGTAGGCTTTAGTTCATAGATTAACATTGACTGTTGTTTACAAATGTAAGTACTTGAACACAAAGAAATAAGTTAACATTTAACCGCATATATCAGAAATCTCTATTGAAATCGCGTATTGAGTGAACAATCGAGTACAATAAACTCAGGGGAAAACAATACCTACAAAAGATTAAAAGTTATTAATTGTCACATAGAGAAGAGCGCTACTTCGTCGTAATCACCCATTTCCGTTCTATCGAGCAGAAATAATCAATAATATCAATGATTCAACCGCGCACAAATCAATAATACGTTTGTTCCGATCTGCTAGTTCATAAACCGCAACATAAACCCTATTACCAACAATCAATACGAAACTAACGATTTTAAATTGGTTCACTACTTGACTATCCTATTGGTCCCAAGCAAACGATTAACGTACCCCATTCTAGTCGAAATTCTAGTACTACGCAATGTTTGTTTTGATTCGCTATGAAAGTTTGACAGGTAAAATGAGGGGTTATTGGTTTTTCCTATGTTTTGAGGGGTGAATCGATTAGCTTGGGACCGAAGAGAGTACCAGAGCTGAGCTAAAAAGTTGAGCACGTTATTTCGGGACCTTCTAGTCTTAGAGTTACCTCTATGCTATTACAGCGCATTGTATGAATATTTACGCTCATTGTTCTCAAAACAAAATAAAACGCTCTAGCGAATCCACTTTTTCTACCATCATCAGTAGGACGAAGAAAATCTAATGGTGTTTCAATGCGTTGGGACGGAATTGAAACTCGTAGGACGAATTTGGAATCAAGAAGCAGTGTTAGATTTTTAATAATATCTCAAATTTTTTTTGACTCTTTATCCAATCCAGCGATACGTATGGAAAGGTGAATAAATTTAGAATTTATCTTTGATGAAAACAATCCATGTTTTGTTCAAACCCTTTCAAAAAAGAGTGGTAAAGTGCTTAATGCTATTGGTCTGGTTGCGTTTTCTTATTGAAGCTCAAGACTAAATAGAAAGATTTATTCTACAACTTTAAAGGTTAGTTGCCTCCTTAAGCGGACCCCCCGCATCCTAATTCTTTTGTTAATCTACTTAATGTTATTAGACTTTCTGATGTTTCTTATTTAAGTTCATTTAATGGTTATGATATCTCATTAGTCTAATTTAATATATAATTGAAATCTTTAATTCATCTTATTAATCATAACCCATGCTTTATTAAGTACCTGCACTTGTGCATGTACCTAATTTAAAATTAAACGTGTTTCAAGTACTTTTGATTTTGACCCAGTCTGTTGATGTAGAACCAAATAAACAAATAAACAAATTATATCTTAGTTCGACTCAGGTGACACCTTTAAGTGACTAAAATGCTTCACATTGATGTTAGTTTTCTAGCTGACCATACCACAAAAATACGTATGGGTATGTCACAATAGAAGCACGCCACAGTGGAAATCCTGAGCCATAATTCAAATATTTATCCCAAATCAAAATGAAGCACATATAAGATTAGTTACAATACCATGTACAAAAATGATGTTCAACATTGTTCCCTGAGTAATACTTCAATGAAAACAACAATGAAAGGTTGTCACGCAAATAGAATAGGCACTTTCTGAAATATTTCAATAGTATAATTCCCTTGCAAACCCAAATAAATCTATCTGCGTAAAAATAAATATGAGTGATTTGCGAAACAACCCGCCAGTATCGCACCCAACGTCAGTGCCTATACGTAAGCGTACTACAACGCGGCTCTCAAACAAAGGAGTAACAAGTGTGATACTATCACTGCTGGAGTAGATCTTTGGTTTTCTCATGCAGTGGTTCATCAGAGAGGGGAAGCTTAGTAATCCCCATTGCCTGCCCATGACGCCATTCTATCGCGGCATGAGCCAGCAACGCTGGCCATAAACCTACCGTCTCCAACACTCCACTATAAATCATGAAATTAAACCCACCCACCAACAGCAAGCTGCAAAAACTAGCCAAGGGGAGGGATAAAAAAATACTTTTAATATTAAATAAAAATTCACAAATACTTATGACACAACTTTAAATTTAAAATCCTCTAAAATAAAACAAAAACTTTTCACGGAACAGATCAGTAAAAAAAAATATCGAACCGATCGGTAAAATTTACCGAATATTTCGGTTATTATGATAATTCATCAACAAATCTGTTTACCGGTCGTTCGGCAGACATTTCGTTTACTGAACTGATTACCGAACGTTCAACTGTTAAAAGATCGGTAAACAAATACCGAATACGGTAATAATTTCTATGTGTGTACTCTTCTTATTTGTCCTAAGTAAGTTAGGTACCGGAAAATAGCACATGTCATAAGTTCGATAGCATTCCTCACGTACCTACATATCAATTTCCTTCCGTGCGAAGTGAGCCGTCCACTTGGTTATCCTTCGGTTATTATTTCGTTGAACAATTTCCTCGTGATAACTCTATACCAAATAAGCGGTAGAGATCTTTCTCATTGGCTCGTCACGAACAAATTCTTCGTTAACAGATCCTTCAACTGGAGATAGAACCACCAACGGTAGAATCATGTTGATAATTATTAGCATCAAAACGATATCGAATTTCGATTATCGTTGATATCGGATTTTTAAATATTGGTAATCCTATCGATAATTTAGACCCGATATTTATCGATAATATTGGACGATATCGTCACAGCACTATGCGGGTATGCTTTTGTGAACACTATTCATTGCGATACAATTTTGATGCCTATTATATTTGTCTACTGGGTATACTGCCCATGTGACTTTTTAGCAAAAATGATCTATCTTCTGAAATCGATTATTAACTACCTGTATTTTAATATGTGCACATAAAGTGAAACGTTTTGTTCTGAAAATATCGTAAAAATACCAAAACTTGGTTGTCCTAGCCATAAGATACCATGAATGAAAAATAGAAAATAAACTACCTTTTTCTACATGAAACTGTTACGCATTTATGGGCTATATAAACCTCGAATCTAGGAGGCGGAAGTATTCAAAATTTGAAAAGGCTCATGTAGGACATATCTCACTCACAAAAATCCTGAGTGGGTTAGTCAAAGCATTGTCCTACCCACGATTTTATTATAAAGGTGATTTTATAGAGAACAAAATAAAAACCTGAATTAATCCACCTATGGTGAGATCTAACTGTTATTAGTAATAGAAACTCCGACAAAAGTGCTCATATGATGTGAGGTGATAGGAATTCTCATGTGATTTAAGGTATCGCATGATTAATTTTGACCTTAGTCAGAAACTGGCCACTTGCCCGGCACATATTTAGATGTGGCCAGTGCACTGTGGTCCAGGAAACATTAATAACTCGAAAAGTATTAGAGATAGCGTATTGATGTCTTCTAAACATTGAGCTCTATTCGCGTTGGTTGCATAAGTGTCCTAAACGCCAAATTCTACCAGTTACGTAGTTTGGTATCTAACTATTTTTATTTCAATAAATAGAGAAATTAAATGTTCTACAAAGTTATGAACTATATAAAAAACCTAGAAAACTTTTTAGAACATTGTTTTCGTTTATCTCTTCTATATTTGGAGATATAAGCCATTAAAGAAAACAAAAGCCAAAAATCAGTTTTTTTGTAATTTTTTTTTAAAGTGGTGAAGAAGTGAAGCAATAGTTTCCAAAGTGTAGTGAATTGCTGCCATTTAAGCCACATATACAGAACAAGGAGCTTCAAGTTTTCGAGAGGCGCTATGAAATTCATTAAATACACCAAAACCAGCGGACTCCTCTATTAGAGATCCATCTGTGAAAAACGTTCTTGCAGAATCAACATGGTCAAACTTTGCAGCGCATAATGACGGAGCAATCATAGGACGATGATGCTATGGAATTCCGCGGATTTCCTGCGTCATAGATAAATCAAAATTCACTGAATTGCCGAAATCGGAGAAGACTACACGATTGGGAATATTTCTCGAACATCCTGTGTTAAATATAGGTAGTACAAAGACATAACACATGTTTGAGGATTTAGCTCCAGAAGCTTCTCAAAGTTTTCGAACACCAGTGGGTTCATTACTTCGCAACGGGTGAGGAGCCTCAGAGATAACTCTGAAAAACGGATGGATAGTGGCAACATGCCCGCCAGCACATCGAGACTCATAGTATGAGTCGAGTGCATGCATCCTAACGCGATACGAAGACAACGATACTGGATCTGTTCCAGCTTGATGATGTGCGTTTTAGCTGCCGACTGGAAACAAAAACTACCATATTCTAGAACCGATAAAATCGTTGTCCGGTACAACGTCAGATGATCTTGCGGATGGGCTCCCCACCACGTTCCGGTAATTGATCGAAGGAAATTGATCCTTAGTTGGCATTTTCGTCTCAGATACTCAATGTGGGATCTCCAGGTGCATTTGGAATCGAACCAGACCCCGAGATATTTGAAAGACATGGAATGAGTGATCTGCTTACCCAAAAGTTGAAGCTTCGGTTGTGCTGGGCTATGCTTCCTAGAAAAAAACGACCAACTCAGTTTTCTCTGTGGAGAATTCGCTACCTAGCTGAATAGCCCAAGTAGACAAATTGTCCAAGGTATCCTGTAAGGGCCATCATCTGCAAGTTGTCTCAACGTGCAATTGCCACTTAGACAGTCATCAATTTCTCTAACGTAGAAATTGTACAAAAGGGGGCTTAAACATGAGCCTTGGGGGAGACCCATGTAGCTAAATCGAAAAGCTGTAGAGTTTCCATGAGAAAAGCTCATATGTTTTTCTGACAGCAAATTGTGTCAGAAGCCATTTGCTCTTTCTTAGCAAAAGCCAACTGAATTTCCGAAGAAAGCAACGCGAGACAGTCGTTCTTTCCCTTACCCCTACGGAAACCAAATTGAGTATCTGAAAGCAGGTGGTTCGTCTCAACCCATTTGTCGAGGCGAAAAAGGATCATTTTCTCCATCAATTTCCGAATTCACGACAGCATCGCGATGGGCCGATATGAATTGTAATCCGACGCGGGTTTATCAGGCTTTTTAATAGCTATCACCCTCACTCGTCTCCAATCGTCGGGAACAATATTGAGCTCCAAGAACTGATTGTACAAGTTCAACATGCGCCTCTTAGCGACGTCTGGGAGGTTTTTCAGCAAGTTGAACTTGATTCTATCAGATCCCGGGGCAGAATTGCCACACGAAAGGATAGCGAGTGAAAGTTCGACCATTGAAAAAGGCTGACTGTTTTCGTCTACCGAATTCGCGGTTTCGCGAGGAATCAACTGCGACGGCACGGAATCCGGGCACACTTTTCGCGCGAATTTAAGAATCCATCGATCCGAGTATTCCTCGCTTTCGTTGTTAGTAGACCGGTTACGCATTCTTCGCGCCGTACTCCAAACCGTATTCATAAACGTTTCGCGCAACAATCAGTCTATAAACTGCCGCCAGTAACCCCGTTTTTTGGCCTTGATGAGGCTCTTGAGTTCACGTTCAAGAGATGTGTATGCGTCGAAATGCTCGCGTGTTCCGCGTTTCCGAAAAAGTTTAAACGCGTCGGACTTTTTACGGTGCCTCCGTGCATTGTTGATCCCACCAGAGTGATGGTGTTTTCTTACGAATTGATGATCGCGGCACCGGTCGTGTTTGAGCTTGAAGTGCGCTGTCGACGATGAGAGGAAATTATATTACTCCAACGGCGGAAGCTCTTCCACTGACGATACTGTATCGCCTATCGCGGATTGGAACTTAGTCCAATCGATGTTACGGGTTAGATCATACGCGACGTTAACGGATTCTGACGAGTTGAACCCACTGGCAATCGAAATTTTGATCGGCAGATGATCACTACCGTGCGGATCCTGGATTACATGCCAAGTGCAATCCAACGATAGTGAATTGGAGCAAAAGGTGAGGTCTAATCTGCTACCATTCGAGGATGGACCAGCGAAACGTGTTACTTCTCCATTGTTAAGTATTGTCATGTTGAAGTTGTCGCAGAGATCATAAATCAAAGTAGAACGGTTATCATCGTACAGCTCCCCCAGCCTGTACCGTGGGAGTTAAAGTCTCCCATGATCAACCATGGAGCGGGAAGTACCGCACATATGTCGAAAAGTTGTTTGCGATTAACAGAGACTCTAGGAGCAATATATACAGAAGCAATACAAAGGCTCTTACCTTTAATGGTAGCCTGACATGCGACAACTTCAATACCGAGGAATTCGGGAAGATTCACTCTATAGAAGGAATGACACTTTTTGATCCCCAAAAGTACCCCTCCTCCACGTGAATCCTCACGATCTAATCGAATAATGTTAAAATCATAAAAAGGGAGATCAATTTCTGAAGAGAGCCATGTTTCACAGAGGGCAAATGCATCGCAATTATTGTTATGGACTAAATACTTGAACGAATCTAATTTCGGAATAAGGCTTCGACAATTCCACTGTAGAACAGTGATCAAATCCCTGACCTCGTTTGGAAAATTATCCATTGAAGGAAGGGGCCATTTTGAAGTCAATTGCTTCAAGAAGGATTTCACGGTGGGAAGCAATGTGAGGACAATGCTTTTCAGAGGATCAGAAATGTTGAGGGATTTGAGTCATCAAATGAGAACAACCCAGATGAAGAAGGGGTTTCTGTTCTTAAAATTGGGGCATCAGGGGTTTTGGATGTCCCCGGAAGAGGTGGAAAATCCTGGATTTAGTCAGTTCTGCGGAATCCAGGAGGAGTAGAAGTCTCCTTTTTTCCACCACTCCTTGATTTTAGCAAGCTGATTTGGGGTTCTTGATTTTCAACTTTCAGAGTCAGTCTCGTCATCTGACAAAAGAGAAAAGGGATTTTTGTCATTGGTCGATGGCGTGGCTGCCTTAAGCATTTCTGCAAAAGACCGCCTGGAACGATCCTTAAGAGAGCGTTTCATTTTGTCCCCAAGCTGTTTGTACCCCGGGTACGACGAGAGAGCATGAGGAGGAGTACCGTTACAGTACACGCATTTTGGTGCAGTAGCTGCGCAGGCGCCATCCGCATGCTTCTCCCCGCATGTGGAGCAGCGTGCCTTGTTGCCGCAGTGGGAGGCCGTATGTCCCAACCGCTTACAATGCTGGCAGTTCATGACCCGAGGTACTAACAACCGCACAGGAAGACGAAGTTTTCCCAGCTCGATGTATTGAGGAAGGGCAGATCCAGAAAAGGTCACCCGAAACGAGTCTGTAGGGGTAAAACTCTTTTTACCCTCGCTGAGCGTTACTGACTTCATTCTAAGAACGGCCAGTATCTTCGGTATTTGTTCTTGAAACGGCCAACCGCTTGCTTCCCCAGGATCTCGGGGTTCAGACTCGCCTCAGTGACCACGCCTTCGATCTCCACATCAGAGGCTGGAACGTACACCCTATATTCCAGTGTGAAAAATTGGGAAACAGCAATTTCATTGGCCTGTTTCAGGGTAGCGTCGACCACACGAAGTTTGTTGTGCCTAACCTTCGTTATTTCGGTCACGGCAGAGAATCGCTTTGTCAGATCATCAGATATCTGAACAACATTCAAGGGTTTGTTTTTGGGCTGAAAATAGACAACCCATGGGCCAGTCGAGTCAATCGGGTAAGCCCGCAATCTGGTGCTTTTCTCAGCCTGCCCATGGACAGACTGAGATGACGAACCAGGGATGACATCATCAGTTTTCTGAGATGAATGGTCATCCATGTCGTCTTCCGACAAAACATCCATTTTGTTGAAGATGCTAATTTCAAATAACAGACTGTAGTGGTAATTTTTATACGATAGATGGAGTAGATGAAAGCATAGAGTTGATAGTTCCGTTAGAGTACGGCAGTGTGAAGATTGTATATAGATATTAGAATAGCGAACTAGGACAACTTTTAAGGAAGGTACAAATCGGTTTTCTCATCTCTCTTTACCAAACTCCCCCTTTGGAGAGGGATGGTGAGGGGTGTCCATGGGCCAGTCGAGTCAATCGGGTAAGCCCGCAATCTGGTGCTTTTCTCAGCCTGCCCATGGACAGACTGAGATGACGAACCAGGGATGACATCATCAGTTTTCTGAGATGAATGGTCATCCATGTCGTCTTCCGACAAAACATCCATTTAGTTGAAGATGCTAATTTCAAATAACAGACTGTAGTGGTAATTTTTATACGATAGATGGAGTAGATGAAAGCATAGAGTTGATAGTTCCGTTAGAGTACGGCAGTGTGAAGATTGTATATAGATATTAGAATAGCGAACTAGGACAACTTTTAAGGAAGGTACAAATCGGTTTTTTCATCTCTCTTTACCAAACTCCCCCTTTGGAGAGGGATGGTGAGGGGTGTCCCCCCCCCGCCACCACTGTTAATTTGAGTTAATTTATTATTACTCAATAGTTGAGTAAATTTTAACCAACACCGCTTTTCTTATTCACTCAACGGCGGACCACAAATGATAGAACCCAACGTTGAGTTTTTTTTAACTTAATTTTGAGTATTTTTTTCTTACCGTGTTGATTGTTGAGACGCTGCATTCATTTCAAAACGTCGCAAAATGAGAAAAGGTAATATTTTTTTCAAGTGCTTTCATTATATTAACTCAGATTTTATTTTATCCGTGATTCGTTTGGCCGATCTTACCTTTCTTTTCATGAACGGAGATAATGTAACAAATTTATTGGAATTTTCAAAGAAAAAGTTTTCTGGAGCAAAGCTGGACGTTAGTTTGGTGCAAAGGAAACTTACCCTGGTGATGCTGAAGTTTCAGAAGCTTTGGCGGGCAGCTGAAAGGAAACCTGAATGATTTGTGAAGATCAACGACGCTTGGTTTCGAGGAGAATTTATTGTCGATGTCCTTTCGCCCTCAAAACCATCCGTTGGCCATCATTTAAGCCGTTCAAAAATGTGCACAGGAAATCAAAGAAAAACAGGGTCCAATTTCTTCTCAATCAATTTTCGGCAGAAGAAATCTCGTTTGCTGCAGCAACATCTGTAGCCTCTACAGGGTTTCGTAAAGCTGGCAAATTTATAGGAAAAATAGCACAGAACCCCGAGACGGCAATAAAGCTACAAAATTCAGCAGATCGATCAAAACACGGAAACTCTTACAGCTGAGGAAGCACTTGCATTCTTATGCAAAAATGAGTTTTCAAAGGCTCAGTACCTGAATATCCGTCAGATGAATATAGGCAAGGGTGTGGACATGTACCCAGCTTATAACAAATTGGTTGAATCTAATACCCCGGACAGACTATGGCTTATATCATGTAATATAGGCTGGCTTGCAATGAGCACTCATACATCTAGTTTTCACTGGAAATCCTATATATGAGTGCTCATTGCAAGCCAGCCTATATTACATCATATAAGCCATAGTCTGTCCGGGGTATAAGAAGCTATGCTATCCTACAGGTATTCTAAACATAGAGTCAATAATATTGAATAATACCTATATAACGATATATTAGGTCTCCATTCATTCATCTGGGCTACAAAATGGTGAGTTGACAACCCGGAAGGAGCGGAATAGCTAGCCCTGGTCCTCACAAGTTCCTACTTCACGCCTCCTCGAGTCATATGATAACAAAAGACTACCAGCTGAAATATGGACACAGCTGGATGGCGTAGCCTGGGCAATGTTGCCAGTACGGCAATAGCAAAGTGAAGAGGTGCGACGCGAACACTGGCGCGGTAACCATAGTACGGTGATAGGGGAAATGCTTCACCAAACCTGAGCGTCTATTCACCATGGAGGTGCGGCTCAAAACGGCGTCTCTTCTCCATGTTAGGAGCGGCTGATCACCGTCCTAGTGCAAGCGTGGGACTCTAAACAGAGCTGTACACGGGTTGGGACAGGGAGTTGGGGCAGGCCCAACAAGCCGCCCTGAAGAAAAAAAAACAAAGTTGCAAATACTGAAGAAAGAAATACGGATCGGAACAATCGGCACAGACCTACGCGACGAAATAAGGACTACGATTTGAAACTCGGAACATGGAACTGCAAATCGCTTGGCTTCCCGGGCTGCGATAGGTTAATCTATGACGAACTTCAACCACGCAACTTCGAAGTCGTAGCACTGCAGGAACTTTGCTCGACGGGACAAAAGGTATGGAAAAGCGGGCATCGAGCGGCTACTTTCTACCAGAGCTGTGGCACCACCAACGAGCTGGGAACCGGCTTTGTAGTGCTGGGTAAGATGCGCCAAAGCGTGATTGGTTGGCAGCCGATCAACGCGAGGATGTGCAAGTTGAGGATTAAAGGCTGTTTCTTCAAATACAGTATCATCAACGTGCCCTGCCCACACGAAGGGAGACCCGACGACGAGAAAGAAGCGTTCTATGCGCAGTTGGAGCAGGTGTACGACGGCTGTTCGCAACGGGACGTCAAAATCGTCATCGGCGACATGAACGCTCAGGTAGGACGGGAGGCAATGTATAGGCCGGAAATCGGGCCAAACAGCCTGCATGCCGTATCGAACGACAACGGCCAACGATGCGTGAACTTTGCAGCCTCTCGGGGCATGGTAGTTCGGAGTACCTTTTTCCCCCGCAAGGATATCCACAAAGCCACCTGAAGATCACCTGACCAACACACAGAAAACCAAATCAATCACGTTCTAATCGACGGGAAATTCTTCTCCGACATTATCAACGTCCGCACGTACCGCAGTGCGAACATAGATTCGGACCACTACCTAGTTGCAGTATGCATGCGCTCAAAACTCTCGACGGTGCATACCGTGGAGGCACCATATTCGAAGCGGTTCCTAAATCGACTATTTTCAATCATTATTTTTGAAATGTTACTTCTGCAAATATTAGTTCCTGTGCTCTAGTGATGATGGTGTAACAAAGTTTTAAAAAATATCTTGTCAAAATCGAGATGCGATAAAAATTAGACGAGTGCGTCATCATTAGGGACGCGTCAAATATGGTGCTGGTACGGTAACACACGTCGATGTCGAACGCCACGACCCAACATTGAGCAACTACGGGACGCCGGAGTTGCCCAGGACTACGCGCAGCAACTGGAAGTTGCACTACCCACGGAAGAGCAACTTGGCGCAGCTTCTCTTGAAGATGGCTGGAGGGACATCCGTTCCGCCATAGGTAGTACTGCTGCAGCGGCACTAGGTACTGTAATCCCGGACCGAAGAAATGACTGGTTTGACGGCGAATAAGTATTGGTTATGGCGAACGTTAAAGTTTATTTCGCAGTGCTGTGATAAATATTCAATTAATTAAGTGTGAAATTGTGCTTGTGCCGCGGTAGAATTGATCCTACGCGTGCCCCGTAGTGATAATTTATTGGATAAGTAGGAGAACGGTTGCTGCTGCCGCTGGTTCTCGTTCAATTTTTGTTTTTTCCTTCGCCCGGCAAGCTATTTGGTACCTTTTTAGTAAGCTACGGCATTGTAAATTTCTGCTTTCGTTCATTTTTACTTGTGTCTCTGTAGTGTTGCATGTAAAGTTTATGTGTATAGGTGGCTGAGTGTGAAATATGTAATTTGGAGATTTAAGGAAGTGATTTGCCGGTTATCTGTGTGGGTAAGTGTGCTCGTGTATTTCATTGCAAGTGCACTACACTCACGCGGACTCAGGCAAAGCTTATCACAGATAATGCAAATGTTCGATTCAAGTGTAGTAATTGTCTGTCTGTTGTGACGAGCAGAATGTATCGGTTTCGGATACCAAAATGATGGGGGAAGCAATGAAGCTATTGTCTTCTGTTGCTGACTCTATCACTGGTATACGAAACAACGTTGCTGCTCAGATAGACAACGCGTTGAGAATTGGCATGGAAAAAATGCAACAAAATTTGAACGATTCTTTAAGTTGCTTTGAAAAATTAATTAGTGAGAAATAGAATACAGTGACTAGTTCATGTTTTGAAATTAGTACGGAAAATAAATTAGCTGCAATGAATGGTGCATCTAGGACGGTTCATTCTGAATCGAACCGAAATCCCAGACGCAAAAAACGTAAATTTTAAAATAGTGACAACGATTCGAATGATTATTTTTTTCCTAAAATGCGAGTTTTGCGGATGTTGTAAAAAGATCTAGTCGTGCAAGTAAAAGTAACAGTAACAGTAACAGTAACATTAACAGTAACAGTAACATTAATAGTAACAGTAACAAACAGAGTAATCGTAGGACTCGTCCGGTCATTGTGATCAAACCAAAAGAGTCCAAACAAGCTTGCGAAGATACTCGTAAGTTTTTGAAAACACAGTTAGATCCAAAAACACACAAAATCAGTTATTTCAGGAATGGTAAAGATGGCTCCATTATTGTTGAGTGTGCAACAGGAGCTAATCTAAATGATGTGAAAAATGGTATGGAAAGAAATCTGGGTGAAAAATATAGTGCTGTTGTTCCCACTTCGGTGCCAAGATTGAAAATAGGGGGCATGAGCGATCAGTTTTCCTCCGATGTCTTCATTGACTACTTAAAAAGTCAAAATGAAGACATCGCTATAAATGGTGTTAAAGTAGTGAACATGTTTGAAAATCCATGCTTCACGTATAACAAGTTTAGTGGTGTAATTGAAGTCGATGTTGATACGTATAAATGTTTGTTATGTGCGAAAAAAGTAAATGTAGGGTTTGATCGGTGCTCGATAGTTCCCACGATTAATGTGTTGAGATGCTTCAAATGTGGAGAATTTGGGCACAAGAGCATGGATTGCAAAAATTGTGATAGATGCTCTAGGTGCAGCCAACAACACAAAACGAAACGTCGGAGTGTACGTCAACTGTATTGAAATGTATTAATTGTTTGAAAATGAATAAAGAACGAAAAATGAACTTGGACGTCAACCATGCCGCATTTAGCTCGGAATGTTTGCTCTATAAAAGACTTTTTGATCAGAAGAAAAGCAGCTTGCGTTTCAATAAATAGTAGCTAAGTTCCAGGAATGTGAATCAATTCGATTTTTTTATATTTGAATATTGCGGGGTTGTCAACAAACTACGTAGCATTACGCCAGATTGTTGAGGGAAAACGTCCTCTTTTAGTTTTTTTAATCTGAAACTCATATTGTAGAAACTGAAGCTTTTGATCAGTATAGTATTCCGGGATATATTGTTGCTGCTTGTTTATCACATTTTAGACACTCTGGCGGTGTTGCTATTTATGTCAAAGAATCAGTTCAATTCAACCTTCGTACCAACGAATTTATTGATGGCAACTGGTGCTTGGGCATTACAGTTGTACGTGGCATGAGATGAGTAATTATGGTGTTTTGTATCACTCTCCCAGTTCTAGTGACCAGCGTTTTGTTGAAGTTTTAGATAACTGGCTTGAGACATTACATGATTCTAGTAAATTTAATATTTTAAATGGCTGGTGATTTTAATATTAATTGGCGTGATAACCATAATTCTAATCATTTGAAGCGTTTAGTTGAGTTTTTTAATTTAAAGTAAACGGTAAATGAGTATACGCGTATTTCCAGGCACAGTAGAACTTTAATTGACCACGTTTATTCCAATTTTGATTCCAATTGTTCAGTTACGGATACTGATTTGAAAATAACCGATCATGAGACCTTAGTGATTAATGTCTTAGACCATGTTAACGATAAGAATAGTTTTGTAAAATTGAAGTGCAGGAGGAAATATTCGAAGCAAGCTGTTTCGAATCTTGTTGAGAGAAGCGTGGATTTTCCATTCGCGGCCGGTAACTTAGATGAATCTACAGCTGTTCTTAATAACGCTTTGAAAACGTGTACTAATCAACTAGTTGAGCAAAAGTTTGTTTCTTTGAAGAACTCGAACAGCTGGTACAATTTGGATCTTTTGCGTCTTAAACGGAAAAGGGACAAATGGTACAAAGAGTTTCGTAGATCAAATAATGACAATTATTGGAATAGGTACACAATCGCGCTTAATAAGTATTCACAATCGATAAAGAAAACTCGTTGTGAATATGTTCAAAGGAAGATTGATCAGCATCAAAACAACAGCAAAGAGTTATGGAAAATTTTGAAATCTTTATTAAAACCTAGTAATTGCAAACCGCGGTCCATAACTTTTAATGGTACATTAGAACAGTCAGAAAAAGTAATTTCAGCTAAGTTTAATGATTATTTTGTTGACAGTGTTTCATTGATTAATTAATCCATTGAATTGGTCGATGAACCTGACGAAATAAAACAGCCAGTTAATAGTAGTTGTAGATTTGAAGTTTTTCACCCAATTACATTAGAAGAACATAGATTTATTTGTTTTTCATTAGGAAAATCGACTGGATAGATAGATAATGTTAATGCTAGAGTTATCGAAGATTGCTTTCATGTCATTGGCCACATCTTGCTGGACCTTATTAATGAATCATTACAAACTGGACATGTGCCTCAAATTTGGAAGGAATCTTTAGTCCCTTATCCTTAATCCTACTTTTTCTTTAATTGTTCCGTCTTTATATGGTCACCACCGGACGGAAATTAAGACACGAATGTCGTGCTGGAAGCTGCAAGTACCGGATATTTGAAAATAAAAGAACAGAAAAGAAACGAAATTAAATATCTGCTGCTCCACTAGCGCTTCGGATTCGCCACTTACAAGATTACGTCGGTCGAATGGTCTTGAAGGAACCGGCTCACGGGGGAATAAAGAATGGCAAAAACTTCCGGACGTCGCACGCGTGTGTTCGTTCGAAGGGAGCAAAATCACAAATGGCGTCGTCGTGAAAGTGTAATACACTGGATTTTTTTTCATCCAACTCAGAGTTATTTTCACTCAACGCAAGCTTTATAGTAAGTCACTCAGCGTTGAGTAAATTTAGGCCCACAAAATTTCCGTTTGTTTTACTCATCTTTAGGTAATATACGTATAACTCAACCGTTTAGTTAAAATTAACCATCATAACACATTGATTTTTACCCAATGGGATACTATAATGGTTTTACTTAATTTTAGGTTGTTTAAACTCAAGCTTTGGGTAATTTTGATTTTCTGTGTATGTCGACTGAAAAACGATTTAACTATTGCCAGTAAAATACAGCTATACAAATCAATCATCTCTCCTCATCTTGACTTTTGCCCTTCCATTTTATTTCTGGCCAATGCAACACAAATATCGAGATTACAGCGCTTGCAGGGTAAAATAATGCGTTTGATTTTGAGATGTAATAGATTCACTTCCTCAACTTTGATGCTAGACGCCTTACAATCGTTGTCGGTGAAGCAAAGAATTGTATATTTGACTAAAGGGTGATACGGTCAAAATTTGGTCAAGGGAAAACGCGTGTAAATCGGTGAAATCGTTTATTTAAAAAATCAAATTAAATTTCTTTTTCAAGTTCAATTAGTATAAAATTCAAGAAAAATATTCAGTTAGGCTTCCGCTTTTCCAAATCCGAATTGCCGGGCCTTACGCTTGACCCCTGCCATCAGATTTTGTACAGCCACCTTGTCCACCTTCTTCGCCGCAGAAAGCCAGTTTGCCTTGAACTGCTGCTCGCCCTTAGCAGTTTTTTTGGTCTTCTTTAGGTTCCGCTTGACAATAGCCCAGTATTTCTCAATTGGGCGGAGCTCTGGCGTGTTGGGAGGGTTCTTGTCCTTGGGAACCACCTGCACGTTGTTGGCGGCGTACCACTCCATGGCCTTTTTACCGTAATGGCAAGATGCCAAATCCGGCCAAAACAGTACGGAACAACCGTGTTTCTTCAGGAAAGGCAGCAGACGTTTATTCAAACACTCTTTCACGTAAATTTCTTGGTTGACAGTCCCGGAAGCTATGAAAATGCTGCTTTTCAAGCCACAGGTACAGATGGCTTGCCAAACCAGATATTTCTTTGCGAACTTTGACAGTTTCATGTGCTTGAAAACATCTGCTACCTTTCCCCTTCCTTTTACCGTATAAAACTCCTGTCCCGGAAGCTGCTTGTAGTCGGCTTTGACGTAGGTTTCGTCGTCCATTACCACGCAGTCAAACTTCGTCAGCATCGTCGTGTACAGCCTCCGGGATCGCGCTTTTGCCGTCGTATTTTGTTTATCATCGCGATTTGGAGTCACTACCTTGCACGGTTGTAGACGATACACCCAGCTTATTTGCAGCATCTCGGAGAGAGAGGTTAGGGTTTCGCTTGAAACTACCGGCAACTCTCTTTGTCGTCTCAGCGGCTTCCGGTTTTCGATTTCCCCCCGATCCAGACTTCCTGGCTGTCGACAAACGTTCCCCAAACACTTTCATTACATTTGTAACGGTTGATTTGGCAACTTTTAGCGATTTTGCTAACTTTGCGTGCGAGTAGCTCGGATTTTCGCGATGCGCGAGCAAAATTTTGATACGCTGCTCTTCTTGCTTGGACGGCATTTTGACAACTAAAGAGTGAATTCCAAAATCAAAATAGGAGCAACATTCTACACACACACACCTTCAAAATGAGGGGTGTTCAGGTTTTTTAAATGCAAAATTGAAAGAAATACGTCAAGTTGATATTGACCAAATTTTGACCGTATCACCCTTTATGGTGTTCATTTTCAAAGTAATTAACGGTTTGCTGCCTCGATATTTGTGTGATCGAATTGAAAGAGGAAGTGATTTTCATAGATATAATACTAGAAACGCGGTTGAAATAAGAGCACCACATTTCTTGACTTATGCATCACAAAATTCATTACATTATAAAGGAATAAATGTTTTCAATTCGGTGCCTAGACATATCAAACGTTCAGCAACACTTACAGAATTTAAAAAAACACTGTATTGCGCACGTTAAAACTGTCTTTTGAACAGTTATCCAGTGATTTTTTATGAATTGACAAATTATGTATCTTGACGAAGTTATCTCTAACAGATTATTTTATATAGATAGCTGCCATAACGACTTTTTAATAATTATTGTAGCAGTGCAAAAACTATTTCTGTTCGCCACGAGGGTGATGATGGATTTTTAATATTTGATTTAATAGTAGATTAACAACTACCGCGCGATATCAGCATTTGTTCATCGATTTCAAATCCGCATACGACACAATCGATCGAGATCAGCTATGGCACATTATGCACGAGTACGGATTTCCAGATAAACTGACGCGATTGGTCAAGGCGAAGATGGATCGAGTGATGTGCGTTGTTCGAGTATCGGGGACACTCTCGAGTCCCTTTGAATCTAGAAGGGGGTTACGGTAAGATGATGAACTTTCGTGTCTGCTGTTCAACATCGCGTTAGAAAGTGTGATCAGAAGAGCTAGGATAGACACGAGTGGCACAATATTCAGGAAGTCCATCCAGCTCCTTGGCTTCGCCGATGACATTGACATTATGGAACTTTGAGTTGATGACGGAAACGTACATCAGACTGAAGGCTGAAGCTAGGCGGATTGAAATTGCCATCAACGCATCAAAGACAAAATACATGAAAGGAAGAGGTTCTAGGGAAGACAATGTTAGCCTCCCATTCCGAGTTCAGATTGTAGACCGTTGGTCCTCTACGGCCACGAGACCTGGACTATGCTCGTGGAGGACCAACGCACCCTTAGTGTTTTCGAAAGGAAGGTGTTGCGTATCATCTACGGTGGAGTGCAGATGGATGACAGAACGTGGAGGAGGCGAATGAACCACGAATTGCACCAGCTGCTGGGAGAACCATCCATCGTCCACATTGCAAAAATCGGGCGACTACGGTGGGTAAGGCAGCCGTAAGAATGCCGCACGACAACCCAGTGAAAATGGTTCTAGAAAGCGACCCAACAGGAACAAGAAGAAGAGGCGCGGCGGGCAAGGTGGATCGACCAAGTAGAAGGTGACTTTCGGACCCTTCGCAGACTACGAGGCTGGCGAACTGTGGCCATGGATCGAGTAGAGTGGAGACGACTTCTTCGGACAGCAGAGGACAACAAGGCCTTAGCCTAATTGGTAAGGTATGGTAAGTCATTCATCTGTAGCTAAAGTGCCTTTACAGGAATTTGTGGAGCACATCACGAAACGCCTTTTTGAAAGCGTTATAAGCAGAGCGATATATCAAAATGTGGTGCCATACAACGGGTATACACTTACCTACAAATGGGGTTGTGATGGGAGCAGCAACCACGCTGCATCTAGCGCTACATATAAACTATGTTTTTTTTAGGAGTACGAGAATGAAGAATTGCAGAAATACAGCGATTCCCATATATTCGCGTTCTCATTAGTTCCTTTCCTTGATATTCACAAAAGAGTCCGAGTTGACAAAACGGGAGGTTTCGCTTATGAATACGCAAATACAAAATTTGATGAATGTGGAAGTAATGTTGGAGAACCGATCTGTTTGTGTAAAACCCCAAATGATGTTCACAATGATGGATACAAAAGTCTTAAATGATTTAACCGGAACGAACTCTCAATCATACTACATTTGTGGAAGGTCTGGAAAATGTTTGAACGATTCCAGAAGCGACCCAGATTCTGGTGATCCAGCCAAGTACAAAATCGGGTTTTCTTCTCTACATGCATATATTATAACGATGGAAATGGTTCTGAAAGTGTCGTATAGACTGGCCCTTGATAAACCTAGATGGCGTGTAAGCAAGGCAAATTAAGCGGTGAAAGCTAGAGAAATGGAAATTCGAAGCAAGATACGTGCGGAATTAGGTAGGGGAAATGTTGGCTTCGGCAATATCTTAACCTATTATCGTCAGGGGGGTAAACAAAGTCATAGAGCACTCAAATTTGCCCAATAGTTGCTCTGAAACACAATGTATCCACATGCCAAAATTGAGCTCTCAAGGGCGTTCTTTACCCCCCTGACGATAATAGGTTAAGGTACTGCCGAAGCCAACATTATATTTTTGAAGATGCTAATTCCAAATAACAGACTAAAGTGGTATTTTTTATACGATAGATGAGGAGATGAAAGTAATTGATAGTTCCGTTAAGGCCCACGCACATTAGATCCGGATCGGACACGTTGCGGCAAAGTGACAATCCGACAGTGAAAATCTATTGTCTAACTGTCAAATTTACGTCAACGCAACGCAAACGGATCTAATGTATGGGTGGCCCTTTAGAGTACGGCAGTGTGAAAATTGCATATAGAGAGTAGAAAGCGAGCAAGGACAGTTTTAGGAAGGTACAAATCGGTTTGATCATCTCTCTTTACCAAACTCCCCCGTTGGAGAGGGATAGTGATGGGGGTATATTTTACCGCACTTAAGTTTTTATCTGAAGGAAGGCATCCAGTCGTAGGTTTGGAAGAGAGATGATTTGTACCTTCCTAAAGTTGTCCTTGCTCATTTTCTACTCTTTATATGCAATCTTTACACTGCCGTACTCGAACGGAATTATCAATTCTATACTGTTCATCTCCTCATCTATCGTATAAAAATTACCACTTTAGTCTGTTATTTGAAATTAGCATCTTCAACTATGTAAATCGTTGAGTTCACGCAGAAGTAATACTAAACATATAGTCAGAGTATTATATTTTTGTTTATGAGAATGTAGGATTTTACCAACTATTTTTTGTCCATTTTAACAGGATTACGCATCAGTAAGTCTATGCCTGGTGGCGGAAATTCTTATGACGGAAACACCGCCCGGAAGTTTTCCGTGAATGGAAAGCTGCAGCAAAAATTACCGGTCTCAATGAAAATCTGTTGGAGCGATTTCATATTCTGCATACTGTAATTAACTGTAAGTCGAAGATTTATTATTTCTTTTGGAATTTATGTTGAAGAGACTAGAGCCTGAATTTATACGATTAGTATGCATTGTCTCCAACAGTGCACAATTTGCTAGTCCATGGGGCTGGCATTGTTAAATACACGGTGTTTCCAATTGGAATGTGCAGCGAAGAGGTTCAGGAGACGAGGAATAAATGCAACGGAGAAACCCGAGGTGTGCTGAAGCAGGGATGCCAAAAATACAGAATAATCTGTATTTGTACAGATTTTTTAGCAGTTTTTAAACCAAGTATATACAGATATACAGATTTTTTTATTGGGTAAAAGTATATACAGATATTTTGAGGTATGTCTTTAATTCAGCTAAATTTTTGCATTAGTCTTACTTTCATTTTACCGTAACCTTGCCTCGAGAGTGTAGAACTCAATGAACTGGATTACCGGGTTGAAGTAATCAGGCACACACAACTGCATGGCAGCACTGTACATACATGCAATTGGGTTGTTTAGGGGTATTGAGGCAAATACATATTCGTTATCTGCATTACAAATGGAACCTAAATCCAAAATTTTATTAATTTTGGTCCACTGGAACTATTTTAAATAAGTACGATTACATTAGCAAAAATCACCATCTTAGTACCCCTTTGTAGGGAGCGAGCTATCAACGAATAGATTTAGTGTCAACGATCAAAAATTTAAATCTTTATTTAAAATTCGAGATGAATGTCTACGCGATCGATAAAAATATCGTTGTGGTCAGAAAACGAAGCTCTATTGGATGATGTATACAAATCGGTAAATTTTTCGAAGTTAAACAACCCAATTACCTACGTCACAAATTGTATACGTTGTTTTTTGGATTATTAATACAGCACCAACTGATATTATCCTCGGTTTAAATCCCGATAACGAATGTTGGGTTGATTTGGTATCGACGGTGCTATTAACCAATTCAATCTTAAGCAAACATTTGGTAGATTTTACAAACAGGAACGGTATTAAAAGTAAATCCAAGTTGAAGCTTAGCGCTATTAATGTATTCGGCGCAAAATGTACTAACACGATTTGATGCAAAAGCGCACTTTTATGACCGATACCGCACTTCCAACACTTCTTTGTTCATTTTGGAGCGAAATACGCAATATTAAAACCATACAGATATTGATACAGATTTTTCGAAGAAGAAATACAGATAAAAAGATTTTTATAAGCAAAAATACAGATTTCCTTTTGGCAACCCTGTGCTGAAGGTGTGCCGAGAAAATGTGATCCGTGATGCCGTCACTGAACCCGCCAAGAGCAGACAGTCCTGGCCATGGATGTCGTCTACGCATCATTATCACCAACAACCAAGTAACAAAAAGGCCATTTTCAGGGCCACCAAGTTCATTTAAGAAAAGAGTTAGAGTAGAATTTTTGAAGAACTACAAAAATAGTTTTCACCATTAAGTCAAGGCTGTTTTTTCTCATTGATGGCGCTGTTCCATTGATAGTAAGTTAGAAATTTGGAAAAGTGGATGGAACGCTTTGGATGTATATTATGGTCAAAATAAGTCAAAAAAAAAAATCATTAATTATCGTTCAGTTTTTTTCCTAGAAATTTTTGATAAATAGTATTTTCTTGCAGGCCTTCTTGTAAAAAGGTAGGGAATTTTTATGTATTTTTTATGCAGAATATGCAAAATGGGTGGGACTTCAAATGTTAATCCTCCCTCCCCCACCAAATGTTACAGAGTGTCATCAAAATAAATGGAATGTTGAGATATTGAGATCGTTAGAGTGAATTTTCTCTTTCAAATTTGAATGTTTTGGCTCTCTGGGGATTAATAGTAAAGCGGTTAAAAAATGTATGGGAACTAGCTTATTTAACAAAAATTTCCAGGAAAAAACTGAACGACAAAGTCCATAAACGATTTCTTTAGGTTGTCGTCAACTTTTTTTGGAAAGCTATGTGAAATTCATATGGATTTCATGCATTACATATGTGGTATATTTTTTGAGTGTATCCCCTGTTTCCAAGTTTGGTTACAAGATTACAACTCTGGAGAGCATTTTGTGTGGTCGTTGGGAGCGTGTGGTTCTGTATATGGCGATGGGTGTGCAAAATATTCATCATATTCATCATATCGATAGCCATATTTCTGATCGATTGGTGATAAAATTATTGAAATTGGACCAGGGGCAGCTGAGTTATTAACGTTCAAAATATTTCTTAATTTGTAACATGTTCCATTTCCGGTTTTCACAAAGTGTACCCCCATAAAGAAATCAAAGACGTAGTCCTACGTCAAAACAACAACAGCGGCGCCGGTGGTGTAGTGGTAAGCGTGATTACCTCTCACTCCAGCAGGCCTGAGTTCAATCCCAGTCGGCGCTGCCGGGATGTTCTGAGGCATAACATCTATGATCACGTAAAGCCGTTGGTCCTCGGTTCATGAGTTGATGGGTCGATAGGTAGGGTCCAGGTTTGGGAGCTGCCTCCCTGGCGTCTGTAGCATTGGTGCTCAGCACGGAAAACAACACACTTAGAAAAAATCATGTAAACTTAGGTGCTCTGAGAGTGACATATATTTACGAGCGTCAATTTTGACATAAATTTGAGTCATAACAGATGCAAAATATAGCTTAATCAAACGTACGTAAACGTAACGTACGTAGCAACGAATTTTTCAGTCTCGGAACACTTAAAATTACATAACATGTTTGTTTACGTCTCATCTTTTATGTCAAAGATGGATTCCGTCACGTGTAAAATTAATTATTTCTAAGTGTGAAGATCGACGGAAAACAAATCAAGAAAACTTTTTTTTTAAACAACAAAAATTACCTTCACCAAAAGTTGCTAAAATGTACTTCTTGATATGCTTTTTAAAGTGATCTGAAACACTATCGATTGTACTTGCGCCATTTTGAAATGTTACGCTTGAAAGTTTGGGCTAAAAGACTACAAAACTGACGATAACTTTTGACTCAAAACTTGTACTGGTGTATTGTCTTTGGAGAAAATGTATACTTTAATATTAACTACAATTGCTCTCAACATAGTAGGCCGCAAAAGTGATGTTCAAAAGAAAAATATGACAGAAAAACTGATTTTTGGCTTTTGTTTTCTTAAATGGCTTATATCTCCAAATATAGAAGAGAAAAACGAAAACAATGTTCTAAGAAGTTTTCTAGTTTTTTTTAGTTCATAACTTTGTAGAACATTTAATTCTATCTATTGAAATAAATATAGTTAGATATCAAATTACGTAACTGGTTGATTTTGGCGTTTAGGACACTTTTGCAACCAACGCGAATAAAGCTCACAAGAAAATGTTTCGAAGACCCTAAATTTGCTTCCTGGACCACTGTGCAGTGTGATCCTGGGCACACCAAATGGCTACCATTGGACTGGCTTTTGAATTATCATGTCATTTTGTCAATATGTGTCACATGATGGGATTTATTCGTTTCAGGTCGGATTTAGTGTCATGACTCATAAAAACCGGAACATGTGCTGGCTATATCTTCGGAACCAGTTGACCGATTCCAAAAATATTCAAAAGCGTTCTATGGACCAATAATATCATGTACCACCCACATCTTTGAACATGGACGCGCGTTATATCTAAATATTACAGTAATGACCCGATTTTGTCAACCCCTCCGCGCATCAGATTTTTACCTATAAACAATTTCATGTAACCGTAAATCCAAAACTTTCTCATTCATCTTCTAGATGCATGTTTAAGGAATACTCTGGTACAATAAGACAATTGGGTTTCGTAGAACACCAGAAAACATTTTCAAAAAGGAGACTGGCAAAATCGAGTAATTACTGTATTACTATCTTACCTCCAAATTGAGACCCGTTTGAAGTATACAAGCACCACTTGGTGACAAACGGACCAATAGCCGTTGGGCTTAGTTGATCGATTGTGACAACCGTTGTATCATTTGGCGGTAGTGCGGGTAAGAAATATTTCATTTCATCGCTTTCGCCTTTTAAATAAGTACCGTCTGGCCAGCTTGTTTCCCCATTGTTTTGTAATAGCCATAATTGTTTGAACCTGCAAAAAAAAAAATTGAATTATTTATTTTTGTTTAAAGCAAAATATTAAAGACATTTTCTTATAATATAATTGTACATCCCATCCCAGTACTGGTTTATCACGGTCGAAATCAACGGTTATCCGCAAAGAAGGTTTCCCGTTGTTTTGGAACGCAAAATGCGTTTTTAAAATAGTGCTAGATGTTCCATACAAACTAAAATTATCGAGTTCATTAAAAAAAGTGGTGGTTTAAAATCAATGGTATTTTTATTATCTTTCAAACGAACAAGCATATTGACCTGCGGCACCACTTTGTGAGAGAGCAGCTGACTAAAGGCACGATTCAACCACAGACAAACAGACATAACACTCGCAATTTCTTCATCGAACAAGCATTTAACGGTCAATTTAAAAGTATCGTAGTTGGTAGTACCGCCACCTGTGGCGCGCATAGTCAGTTCCCTTGCGTTTGACGTTTACACACTAACGCCATCTATTCAGCGTACTACCCACCACAGTGTACTCAACAGATGGCGGTAATGTTTTAGCGACTATGTTTTACAGTGAGAAATATTCAATGTGTTGTGTCTGTTTGTCTGTGATTCAACTGCAACATGTCGGATCGGACTTCCAGAGGCCTGATGTACTCACCAAAGCAGTTCATGTAAATAAATTCCTAGTTAAAGAGGGTGATGATGAATTTCTAACCAAGAATTTCAAATAAAATATATTCATTCTGTTCTGTACATTTCTGTGAATTCACTCGAAAAATTTATCACAATGGATGAAATCCATGTGAATTAAACATAGCTTTTCTGTGATCACATAGCTGCAAATCCCATCACAAAATCACATGAATATTATGAGGTCGATGAAATTCATATGAAAAATCATGTACAATTAACGTGATCCTATGAATGTTATGTGAAATTCAGATGAATTCCATTAATTTTGATTATGGATGAAAATCGTGATATGATATGAATGAAAGATCTCACACAATATTTACAGAGATACTTATGTCACTATCATCGGATGAGAAAACGATTATAGAGATTTTCCTCAAAATCTTATCGCATTTTTCGTCATGACAAAACGTGACAGTGTTGTTATCATTGTAATTACTAGATCATTTATTGCTTTTAAAGTTACTTGTACCGAGAAAATCGTAGTAATATATTCACTCTACAGATTACATATGGTTACTTGCTTGAATTAATCTAAATCAGTTAGAAATGTAGATATAAAAATCGCAATAGAATTTTTCTCATGAGTGCTTGATCATTGGAAAATGACAAGAAAACTAATGATAGGCCAGCTCCAAGTATAAGCATCAATACCGCTGGTGGAAATATTAAATATTTTAATAATAATTTTAATAATAATATTTTAATTTTGTGATATTTGTGAATGTCATACTTAGTCTGACAGTTGTTTTTTTTGTTTTTAACTATTTTTGGTTTTAAGTGTACATTTGACATTCGTTTAATGAAAAATGGATTTCACACGAGAAGCAAGTTATTCCCTTCACTATTATTCTAAAATTTAGTTTATAATTTGAATATTTGGTTCTTTGATAGAAAGAACTTGAATGTGTGAAATATACGGGATTTACACAGAAAACCCGGAAAAAAATACTTTTCTCAGAGGGGAGAAAAAACTAATTCTGAAGCTGGCCAACACCATTCGTGATGCAGGCTTTAATCAATTCATGCCATCCAGCAAAACGAAAAATTCGAAATCCGAGTCAATAGATTCATTTGAAACGGAAGTGTTAGAAAGAATCCAATCATACTTTAAAGAACGGTATACATTTGTTTGAATTATTTTTCCAACTATTTTTGTCAAATGCTGTGGATCTGTGTTGATTGATTCCAATTGAATGTCAAATTTTTTGCCGGACTCGGAAATCTATCGGCAAGTGTATCTCTGTCGAAAGGAGGATACAGATTGGCAATCATTACCTGTGTTCTCAAGTTCTCAATTATTAATCCCTATTTATTTATGAACACGCAGGTGCACATGTAAAACAAGGAAAAATAATCAAAGTTGAAGAATGGTGCGGGGGTCTTATCTGGGTAGGATGACTGTAGACTTTACCAACACGAAATTTAAAAAAAAACATCGGCACGCCTAAGCCTCCGTGCATCCTCGGTGGAACACAACACTTGATTTTGCTGGCCGTCACCACCGAAATCCACTCCTTGTCCTCCTAAATTCGACATTCCTTGGTACCTTGGTACATGATATCAATATACACGTTCCATGGTCGTTTTCGCTTGATTCGCCATGAGCCTGGTGAGATTTGTTGCCGGAAAAATTACGCAAAAATGATGACAAACAGAAAGCTGCATCAGTAAACATAAACAACAACGGTGAAACGTCATTGAGTGCACGGTGTACGCTATATAAGGTAAGATATTCCGGTAAATGACATTTGCATAGTGACGTCATTCCTATCCTTTGAGAGCCTAGGATAGCCTTTTGCTGAACAAAATGAAGTGATTTGCTGTGTCTGCAATGTATTTACACTGTACAATTTGAGTTATTCCCCTGCAAACTATTGAAAGATAGCAATGACGTCATAAGTCGACATTCAAACTTGATGTTTACAACCGAGAGTATAGTACCTTGTTTATGTATACTGTGATTGAGTGTATTCGTTATAGCTACGCTGTGAAAATTGTTTACTTTGTAGCTTTCCGTTTGACAGTTAATATCATTAATATTTATATTAAAAACTATAATAATTACTAATTTGAGCAATTTTTACACCAAATATTCGTCTCGTGATAGTGTGAGGACCTGTTTTCTCATTGTCACATGACGGCCGTGATATTAACCAGCTCTGGCTGCGGGCAAGAGAAGGGTAAGCATACTTGTCATTCTCCTCTGTTAGAGACAAGAGCTAACATTCTAATCTTCTCGCTCTGTTCGTTCAAGAGCACTACATGCAGTATATTATTCACTACACCCTTACTATGTGTGTAGTTTTTGGAATGAACTGCGCGGTGAGATTAGATCACTCTACACTGGTGGGAGCTAGTGAGCGACATGAGAGCTCACTCTGCAGTGAACTCACAGAAGCTCACTCCAGAGAACACTGGAGTGGGAGAACTGGTTGGCAGGGATGCCAAAAATACAGAATAATCTGTATTTATACAGATTTTTAGCAGTTTTTAAACCAAGAATCCGTATATACAGATATACAGATTTTTTGATTGGGTTAAAGTATATACAGATATTTTGAGGTTTGTCTTTAATTCAGTTAAATTTTTGCGTTAGTCTTACTTTCATTTTACCGTAACCTTGCCTCGAGAGTGTAGAACTCAATGAATTGGATACCGGGGTGAAGTAATCGTGCACACACAATTGCTTGACAGCACTGTACGTACATGTAATTACCTACGTCACAAATTGCATATAGGTATGTACGGTGTTTTTTTGGATTACTAATCTAGAATGATCTTATGGCGGTAAGCACCAACTGATATTATCCTCGGTTTAAATCCCGATAACGAATGTTGGGTTGATTTGGTATCGACGGCAGGGTTGCTTCCACTCACTTGCTATAAAAACATATTTTTCGGAATTATGCAATCATTAGATGATATAATGATATGCTGTACTTGTAAGTAACGAGAAGAGGGCTTAAAGTATGTGTATGACTCATAAAACCTGTCAATTTTGCTTTCACTCAGAGTGAGCACTCACGAGTCGTAAAATTGCTGATTGTGACGCACTGAAAGCAATATTGACAGATTTTATGTGTCAAACACATACTTCACGTCCTTATCTTGTAACTTACAGGTACTAATTATCACTATACCATCTCATGATTTCATAATTCTGAAAAACATTTTTTTATAGCAAGGGAGTGGAAGTAACCCTGATCGACGGTGCTATTAACCAATTCAATCTTTTTTTTTTTTTTTCCTTTGGTTTGTTTTTTCCGTCGATCTTGTTTTCCGTGCTGAGCACCAATGCTACCGACGTGCCAGGAAGGCAGCTCCCACACCTGGACCCTACCTATCGACCCATCAACCTATGAACCGGGGACCAACGGCTTTACTTCCCATCCGAGATGTTATGCCTCAGAACATCCCGGCGGCGCCGACATTAGATCCTTTGACCTAAATTTGACAGTTAGATAATAGATTTAGCTGTCACTTTGCCGCAACGCGTCCGATCCGGATCTAATGTGCGTGGGCCTTTAATGTATTCGGCGCAAAATGTGCTAACACGATTTAATGCAAAAGCGCACTTTTATGACCGATACCGCACTTCCAACACTTCTTTGTTCATTTTGGAGCGAAATACGCAATATTAAAACTATACAGATATTGATACAGATTTTTCCAAGAAGAAATACAGATGAAAAGATTTTTATTAGCAACAATACAGATTTGCTTTTGACAACCCTGCTGGTTGGTTCTCTGGATATAGAGCAAGTGCAATTGTATATGATTTGACGCTCCGTTTGAATTTTCCATTCGATATTGGCGTTGACGACTGTATTTGAGCCGGGAGACTATCTTTACTCCGACGGTGTTTCTTATTTACTATTGTGTGGAGAAAAAAAGTAAAAACTCTTCTCTCCTTCACCTTCTCACGTAAAACCGTATACAAAATCAACACACTCGTCATCACCAATACCGGTAACTTTGATCTATGCGTATCATCCTTGCGCTTTATTCGTGTGGAAGACACTGACTTTTCTTGTAGATTTACAGTCTACTTATGAAATTTCACCATGGGAGTAAGGAGTAACAGTTTCTGCTTGTAAGGGGTAATAATAAATAGGGATCTATGTTCTGGCAAGGAAATGCGGGTGTCATGTGTATATTTTACCATGCCGCAACCATAAGTAGATTTTTGTTTATGAAAACGCTACGTTCAGTTTCGAATGCCTTTGGATACGGTTGTGTTTTAAGTTTGTTCTCTGTTTTGTGCGTGCGTTCGCATTCATAGTTTTCGGTTGCATTTGTTGGATGAGCGCTGGCACTCTGCCTCCCGGACGGTTATACGTGTGTGATTGGTGTTTTTCTCGCTTTAAGAGAAGTTTTAGAATCGAGAAAGAAAACATGATTCATCATGTTTGCAAGCAACAGAAGATTTGACGCTATCTGTGTTGTTTGATTTTTTCTCCCGATCCAGAAATTTTTGGCATCGCGAGTGATAATTTTTTTTTTTTTTTTTTTTTTTTTTTTTTTTTTTTTTTTTTTTTTTTTTTTAATTCGTTTATTTTTCCAGGCTCATTTGCTGTAGCTTTGTGGAGCCGATATTCATTGTTTAAATAACAAAATTACTTAAAACTAACGTTAGTAAAGCGGAGGCCGATTACTCGCGGCTATCTCGAGGTTAGGGGTAACAAATTGTAACAAATGGATGGCAGGGTAGGGATTGTGAACACAAGGTTTGGAGAGCAATGTGCTCTTGATCTCGAACTAGGCGACACTCTGATGAAAAAGACAAACATGGGGGTACACCGATGGGCAACTAACAACTTGGGAGAACACAAGATGACACTAACTACTAAATCCTCAAATCTATCCGTTTTAAAAACACATAAATTAAATTCAAATAGTCGAGGTCTCGGCTCGCCAAGACATCTCTAACGGGTATCGCGGGTTGTTTTCCTCGGGCCCTGAGGGATATGGATAACTCAGATCTGGCAACACGGTGTAAGGTACATGACCAAACAACGTGCTCGATATCGTGATAACCACTGCCACACGCACATAAATTGCTGCCTGAGAGCCCAATTCGATAGAAATGCGAGTCTAACGAGCAGTGATTGGACATAAGCCTTGATATAACGCGTATAAAGTCGCGGCTCATGTCCAACCCTTTGAACCATGGCTTGTTCGACACCTGAGGGAGAATAGAATGTAACCATCTTCCCAATTCACCATCATTCCATTTTTGTTGCCAACTGATGAGGACTTGCTGACGAGCAATGGAGAAAAATTCGTTGAAGGCGATTTGTCGCTCAAAAATATCGCCTTCCATAGCGCCCACCTTAGCCAATGAGTCCGCTTTCTCATTACCCGGAATTGAGCAATGAGATGGGACCCAAGCTAAGGTGATAGTATAGGAGCAGTTAGATAAAGCACTCAGTTTAGATCGTATTTCAGGCAGGAAATACGAGGAGTGCTTCATCGGCCTCATTGAACGAATAGCCTCCAATGAGCTAAGACTATCCGTAAAAATAAAATAATGGTCAGACGGTAGTGAGGCAATTCGCTCTACTGCGTAAAATATAGCTGCGAGTTCCGCAACGTATACTGAGCATGGTTTCTGCAGTTTATAAGAGGCGCTATGAAATTGATTAAATACACCAAATCCAGTGGAAGCATTTATGGTTGACCCATCTGTGAAAAATCTTTTATCGTTACTTACATGGTGGTACTTGATTGCGAAAATTGAGGGAACAACCATCGACCGATGGTGATCTGGTATTCCATGGATTTCTTGCATCATGGTCAGATCAAAATTTACAGAGGAACTATAGAAGGCTTGAAAGCAATCACGATTGGAGATTAATGAAGAAGGACCAACCTCCAGCGTCATGTACTCATAGTACAAACTCATGAATCTTGTTTGAGGATTTCTGTCGAGTAGCTTCTCAAAATTTTCTATTACCAATGGGTTCATTACTTCACAACGGATAAGAAACCGGAAGGACAGTTCCACGAAACGATCTGTCAGTGGGAGAACACCCGCGAGTACTTCGAGGCTCATCGTATGCGTCGAGTGCATACAGCCAAGCGCGATTCGGAGGCAACGGTATTGAACCCGTTGCAGCTTCAAGATATGTGTTTTTGCCGCGGATTGAAAGCAGAAGCTACCGTACTCTAGAACCGACAAGATGGTTGTTCGATACAACCTGATCAGATCTTCCGGGTGTGCTCCCCACCAAGTTCCAGTAATTGTACGAAGAAAATTAATTCTTTGCTGGCATTTTTGTTTCAGATACGCAATATGTTTTCCCCATGTGCATTTGGAATCGAACCAGACACCTAAATACTTAAAAGAAATACTTTGAGTGATTGTTTTACCCATTAGCTGAAGCTGTAACTGTGCAGGATGGTGCTTCCTAGAAAAAACAACCAACTCAGTTTTCTCCGGAGAGAATTCGATACCCAGCTTCAAAGCCCAAGTAGACAAGTTGTCTAAGGTATCTTGCAATGGTCCTTGCAGGTCCGGTGCACTTGGCCCTATAACAGACACAACGCCGTCATCTGCAAGCTGCCTTAGCGAGCAATTTTCATCAAGACAACCATCAATGTCTTTGACATAAAAATTATAAAGAAGGGGGCTTAAACATGAGCCCTGGGGGAGACCCATGTAACTAATTCGTGAAGTTGTCGAGTTTCCATGAGAAAAGCTCATATATTTCTCAGACAACAAGTGGCTCAAATAGTTGTTCATAATTGGTGAAAGCCCACTATCGTGGAGTTTATCCGAAAGGACATCGATACAAACAGAATCAAAAGCCCCCTTAATGTCCAAGAAAACTGAACCCATTTGCTGTTTTTGCGCATAGGCCAGTTGAATTTCAGTTGAAAGCAACGCAAGACAGTCGCTCGTTCCTTTGCCTCTCCGAAACCCAAATTGCGTATCTGAAAGTAAACCATTCGACTCGACCCATTTGTCTAGACGAAAAAGAATCATTTTCTCCAACAATTTCCGTATACAGGACAGCATCGCGATGGGACGGTACGAGTTAAAATCCGACGCGGGTTTACCGGGTTTTCGAATGGCGATAACTCTTACTTGCCTCCAATCATCCGGAACAATGTTGTGCTCCAGAAATTGATTGAATAAGTTCAACAAGCGTCTCTTCGCGACGTCTGGGAGATTTTTGAGCAAGTTAAACTTGATTCTATCCATTCCTGGAGCTGAGTTGTTACATGAGAGGAGAGCAAGTGAGAATTCCACCATCGAAAACGGAGAATCTATTTCGTTATTACCCGACGGACGATCACGAACGTTGGTTTGTACCGGCACCGAATCCGGGCAAACTTTCAGCGCGAAGCTGAATATCCAACTGTCTGAGTACTCCTTGTCTTCGTTGACCGGTGATGACGCGTTTCGCATTCTCCTGCCGACATTCCAGAGTGTTCTCATGGAAGTCTCTCGCGACAAACCATCGACGAACCGACGCCAGTAACCGCGTTTCTTGGCTTTAATCAAGCCCTTGAAAGTTTTCTCGAGGTCGGTGTACCGCTCGAAATCCCCGACCTTACCGTGTTTGCGGAAGCGTTTAAACGCGGCGGACTTCTCGCTGTTCGCGTTGGTGCAATCCTTATCCCACCACGGAGTGAGAGGTCGTCTGCGAATGGAAACACCCGGAACGCGTTTCGTCTGTGCTTGAAGAGCGCAGTCAACGATAAGTCGCGATAAAAAGGAGTACTCATCCAGCGGAGGGAGTATCTCAACCGATTCAATACCACCGAGAACCGTGGCCGCAAATTTTTTCCAGTCGATGTTTTTCGTGAGGTCGTACGCGATGTCAACCGAGCGAGTGGAAGATGAACCATTGGTAATAGAAATTTTGATTGGCAAATGATCACTACCGTAGGGATCTTGGATTACTTTCCACGAGCAATCCAACGATAGTGAACTCGAACAAAGTGAGAGGTCTAATCTGCTTACTCTTGCTGGAGGTTTGGCTACTCGTGTTGCTTCCCCGGTGTTCAGAATTGTCATTTTGAAGATGTCGCACATGTCGTATATCAAGGTTGAGCGGTTGTCGTCGTACAGTTCCCCCCAGCCTGTACCGTGAGAGTTAAAATCTCCTAAGATCAACCGAGGCTCAGATAAAACTGAGCAGATATCTGAGAGACCTTGGCGAGAAATCGCAGTTCTCGGAGGAAAATATACTGAGGCAATACTGAGGCTTTTACCTCGAATATTTACCTGACACGCGACAACTTCAATGCCTGTCACGGAAGGCAGATCGATTCTATAAAAGGAATGGAGCTTATTAATCCCTAGAAGCACCCCTCCATACGAATCTGCTCGATCAAGGCGAATAATGTTAAAATCGTGGAAAGGGAGATCGGTGTCTGAAGAAAGCCATGTTTCACAAAGAGCAAATGCGTCACAAAGTGAGTTGTGAACTAAAAATTTGAATGCGTCAAGTTTCGGTATAAGACTTCTACAGTTCCACTGAAGAAGAGAGATCATATCTCCGACCTCATTCGGAAAATTATCCATCAAAAGATATGATCGATGCAAGGAAGGACCACCTAGAAGCTAGTTGCTTCAAAAGAGTTTTCACAAATGGAAGCACTAAATTAATAATGTTCCTAGTTGAGTCAGAGACGTTGAATATATTGAAGATGCTCTCCACAATTCCAGAAAACGTGAACATGGCATCATGTTCTTGCTGGTTATTTAGCTGATTTTCTGGCTGAAAAACTGGGATATCTGGGGTTTTAGATGATCCCGGAAGTGGCGGAAAGTCTTTGTTAAAATTACAAACTTGAAATCCCGGTGGTGGGGGTTTTGCTACATTTCCGCTACCTCTTAAATTTGTCAAGGTAGGTTGAGAGTCCGTACGAGAGGCCTTACGAGGTTTTTGGGTGACGTTTGTTTTGGACCGCTTCCTCGTGTTGCCGTTAAAGACAAAAGGACTACTCTCACCAACCTCTGAGTCAGAGCCCTGATCATCATCTGGCAGGAGGTGGAATGTGTTGTTGCTTTTTGGGGTGGTTTGGGAAGATGAAGCGGTCGTTTTCAAAATTTCTGCTAACGAGCGCTTAGAGCGAGCTTGCAAGGACCGCTTTAGTTTTTCTCCCTGCTGTTTGTACTTCGGGCAATCACTCAGAGCATGCGGAGCATCCTTACAGTAAACGCATATTGGTGTAGCATGACAAGGACCCTCCGTATGCTCCTCCCCACATTGATCGCACCGCGGTTTGTTGGAACAAAAGTCCGCGGTGTGACCTAGTTGTTTGCATTTCAAGCAATTCATTACCCTCGGTACAAACAAGCGTACAGGTAGTCGAACCTTCCCAATTGTGACGTAGTCAGGTAATGCCGATCCTGAAAAGGTCACACGAAACGAATCTGAGAGGGTATACTTTTTGTTTGTGCCTATGTGCGACACTGACTGCAGTTGAATGCAGTCCAGTATCTTGACTTTCGGAAGGGCACGGTTTTTGAAAATGCCGAAAGATTCGACTTGCAGGAAATCCTCACAAGTCAGACTCGAATCGGTGACCACTCCTTCAATTTCTACGTCACAACTGGGGACGTAGACTCGATATTCGATCGAAAAAAGCTCACAGGCAACAATTCGGTTTGCCTGTTTCAGGTTATCAACGGTAACGCGCAGTTTGTTTGGCGTCACCTTAAAGATATCGGTTACGGCCGAAAAATGTTTTGTCAGATCCTTCGAAATCCGAGAAATATTCAAAGGTTTTTGTTTGGGCCGGAAGAAAACAACCCACGGACCTTTCGAGTCATCAGGGTAAGCCTTGTGGCGGGGGGTCGCTGATATTTTCGGGGGAAGGAGTGGAGTAGGGGGCACATAAGGACAAGGCGGCGATGGTGGACAAGGCGGCGATGGAGGAGAAGGGGGCTGTGGTAGAGATTTCACTTTTGGATAGGCTCCAGTGTTCTTGCTGGTGGTTTGATCAAGGTGCTCTTCGAGGGTATCCATTTCCTCAGAGCTATCAAGCTTTTCAAATGAGGGAGACTTTATTGACTCATCATCAGAGATGTCAAGCGACAGACCCCCGCCTTTATTTGTATCATCCATTGCGGTGACTTAAGATACCACCGCAACGGAATTGGTTGCAATCTTAGTTATTAAATGTTTATATTTTCCACAAATTTCAAATATATGGATTGAAATTGGAAAGGAAACAACAAGAAAAGGAAGTCAACACTGTGAGTGAATTGCTCAGTGTTAAAAAAATAAAAATAAAATAAAATATGTGCAAAAAAAAACTAAATAAGATAATGAATAATAATAAAAATAATAATTTGTAAGAAAGGAAATTCAACGCTGCAGGGGGATTACTTAATATTAGCAAATCAAAAACCAAACAAAAAAAAATTATTTACAAAAAAAAAAAAAAAAAAAAAAAGAATTAGGCTGAGAAAAAAATTAACTTATCTCTATATGCCGGGATGGCGCGTTTACAAACTCCACTGTGCGATGAAGCAGAGATGATCGCTCTATTGTTGCAGCACGTGGCTTAGCACAAAGGGCACCGTCCGGTCTGTATAGACCGTATCTGCAGTTCTGCTGCTTCGTTGTACGGTGTATACGGGTGATGACCTTTTGATGCCGTATGATGCGATGTCTAGGTGGTGGTTGATAGTTTTACCGTTGGACAATCCAATCTTCAGACTCGGCTGAGATGGTTGCTTCCTCCGGGGAACGTTTATGTCCGCCTGTGGCACTGCACACCTGAAGGTGTAAAAAAAAAAACCCGGATCGGGGAGAGAAAAAAAATCCACTTTTTTCCGAAAAACACTTTTGCGGCGGCGGGAGAGTAGCGTAAGCAAACTTGCTCTGTCGAACGTTCGACGAGGAATGAGTGATAATTTTAATTTTAGTTTATTTACGCGGTGATGATGTTGGTTCACTCGCAACTATTTTTGAAAAAAAAATTAAATGTGTTCGATCGAAAGTGTACCAAAAGTGCTCCTAAACGTGTTTCGCAGTTGGATGTAGTGAAATTCGTGCATTCCCGGTTTATTGTGGAAATTCCGTATCACAAAATTGCCCACCGATTCCTTTTTTTGCCGTTCGACGACGACGGGTGTGCTTTCGCGAGAGTGACGTTTATTGGATCCGTTTCATTGCACGGATGTTTTTTTGTATCTAGCGTAAGTGTGCCTGCGATTGCTTCCTGGGAGGTCGGTTCACCGTGTTCGGATGTCATGCTTTCATCGTGTAGTTCTATCGAGAGTCTCGTCACCGTGTGCGAGTTTGAACACGATCCGGTTAGCAAATTAGCCGGGCAAAGTGCTGATAATGTGTCCGTCGCGAGTTTTGGTGGTGATTCGGTGGTCGACGTTACCGTTAATCAGCGAGTTTACGGCTTACAAAAGTGATCGTCTGCTGGTCAGTGTAATGCCGCGGATACACTTGTATGGCAAACTTTAAACATGAGCATTATTTATATAATAAATTATGAACACATCCCTGGTTTGGTTCTGATTTCGGCGTTGGTCGCGAGTTGATTGGGCCGGTGAGGAGCTGCCGTCGCGAGTGATTGGTGATGGAAAGTGGATGCAGTCCTTTTTTTCTCTGCTGAGATCCCTCTAGAGTGTATTTCGTGGTTGATGGGGTTTGCTCTGCTGTGAGAACTGAAAGGCGAGAGTGCTGTTTTTAATACCGGTTGAAGAAGTAGCGGCAGCATATCTATTGGAGCTCTTCGAAATCATCGTGATGTCATGGATTCCTTTGCAACATATCGGGTGAGATCTTTCCTTTATTTTTCTCGTAATCCCATTTTATTGTTAGTCATGTTAGTTATACATCACTCTTAACACTTTACATTTACATCCTTACATTATTAGTAATTAGAGATAAAAATATATATTTGCTTAATATAACCTTGAAATTTCAGTGTTTTTTTTTCCTCTGTTCGGGACGCGACCAGTAAATTGATCTATTGTAGTATATCCCGTGTCCTTAGTTTAGTGCATGTCGTATACTCCATCACTATTGAGAAATGATGAAGTATTCGATTTTTTTTACAGTTGTCACTCTTGCATTTATCGCAAGGATCCGACTCTAATTGAAAGGTCCCGCTATTTATACCCTTCGGAGTGTTGAAACACCCTCCAAAGGCGCGCCCCTTTGTCAGTCAAAATTGGATTCCTTAGCAACAAAATTAAGGTATGACACCGATAATGACCATGCATCAGAACCCTAGTCTTAACCACTACAAACTAGGGAACAATGATTAGAAGATTAGGAATCACATAGATGAAGACAACTAACTCACTTTTTCCTTGTTTCAAGATCATCCTCGGTAGACAAAGCCGAGTCTTGTCACTATGAACAAGGCATAAAAAGTAACAAGGACTAAGATGTGTTCCTTGGATTACTGAAAAATTCTATTCCCCTAGTTTGAAGTAGTCAGGAACTAGGGAACAACGAATAGAAGATTAGGAATCACATAGATGAAGACAACTAACTCATTTTTTTTTCCTTGTTTCAAGATCATCCTCGGTAGACAAAGCCGAGTCTTGTCACTATCAACAAGGCATAAAAAGTAACAAGGACTAAGATGTGTTCCTTGGATTACTGGAAAATCCTGTTCCCTTAGTTTGAAGTAGTCAGGACTAGGAATCGGTGGTACGTACCACGAAAAGGTGATCTACCCACGTTACGGGGAATTTCAGTGTTTGAAACAGTTCTACCGATTTTTTACCGCACTTCAGTTGTTATTTGAAGGAAGGCATCCAGTCGTAGGTTTGGAAATTGCAACTATTGTTGTAGCTCGCTATTCTAATATCGGAGACGAGCCAGTCAACGGCTGAAAGTCTCCTTAATAAAGATATAAAAAAAAAATAAATAAATATTCTAATATCTAATATTGTGTAGCTCGCTATTCTAATATCTATATGCAATCTTCACACTGCCGTACTCTAACGGAACTATCAACTCTATGCTTTCATCTACTCCATCTATCGTATAAAAATTACCACTACAGTCTGTTATTTGAAATTAGCATCTTCAACTATGTAAATCGTTGACTTCACGTAGAAGTAATACTAAAACATATAGTCAAAGTACTATCATTTTCTTTATCCTACCGATTCGATTGTGGTGGTGTGAATTCTACTTCAACAGTTTCAGTGAGATTGACGCGCCCTTCTTTACAGCTTAATAAGTATTGCGAATTGTGTTATTCGATTTGTTGGATCGTATCGTTGGAAGGAGATCCTTAAATTCCCGAGGATTTCGTGTAAGTGTCTCTGCACCTCCGTTTTCGGCCTTTCATAAAGCGATTGTGAATTCAGATCGGTAGCTCAAATTGATCTTGCTATTAAGTGGAGCTGCATACAAGACAAGATCTTTGAAGGGATGGTGGCTACCTTACATACATAAAAACGCTTCGTGTACTGCTATCGATATTGGGCAGCGATTGCAAAGTAAAATTAACGTGTTTGGCAACTGTTTTTTTTAATGATTTCTCATTTTATAAAAAAAATTTAAATTGATCATAAAACAATCTTCTGTGCATGTTTCCGAAGCAGTGAAATTAGAATGGCGCATAAGAAATGCTACAGGTAAAATTAAGGCTCCACCGGAATGAGAAAATTGGTGAATTTGTAAAAAAATCATCTGGCATCAAGGAAATGTATTGCTACATGTAGTGCGATTCTCTACATGTTGCACTAACATATTTGCATATACATTCGGGGGTAAAACATATATGGGGAATCTAGTGATGGGTGAATATTATGGCTGGAGGAAGTGATCGGTCTGTATATTTCAGAAAACCATGTTAACAATAACTAGGTGGCTTTGTAGTAACATATTGGCTAAGGTTTTTGTTATTAATTAACTATAAAAAAAATTGTGAAATCATTAAATCTTCAGAAGATATTTTGCACTTGTCAGTTACAAGAAGAGATTGTATAATAAGTGGTTGACACATGAAACCTGTCAGTTTCACTTTCAGAGAGGCACAATTTTATGATCGTTGAACTGAACATTCATTCTTCATGAAGAGAGCATATTTACCAGGGTTGTGGCCATTCGTTTTCTATAAAAACTGGTTTTTTAGCATTGTGAAATCAATTGATTTTATACTTGTAATTAACAAGAAGAAGTTGTAATTTATATATTTGGCACATGAATATTTTCAATTATGCTTTTAGAGAGTCACAATCAGCAATTTTATGATCGGTGAAAATTCACTCTTCATGAATAATTAATAATCATTGATTATCAAATTATGAATCTCTGAAAGCAAAATTGACAGGTTTCATGTGTAAAACACATACTTTACAAACTCATCTTGTTTCTCATATGTGCAAAATATAATCATATCATGTCATCATATATCATATCATATGATGTAATGACTCCATAAATCCGAAAAACATTTGTTTTATAGCAAACGAATGGCTGCAAGCCTGAATGATATTATGGCTGCAAGGATAAAGGTTGATGAACAAATGTTTTAAAGAACTTCAGATTATCATAAACCTGCATTCTGATTAATTACTTATTATTTTGAAGATATCTAATTGTTCAATAAATAAAATCTTGTCTCTTAGTAATTCCCGCAAGAGGAGATTGAAAAACGCAATTTGTACATTATATTTTGGAGCTTTTTCTATATGATCGATAATTATTCTTTCTCTGCATCCGTATTCTTTTAATCAGTATTTGTATAGATTATGATAAAAACATATATTCATTGCTTTAAGTAATGATATTGATATTCTAAAAAAATGCATTTTCAAAATACAAAAAATATTCCACTCTTTTTTTAAAATAATTAACAAATATTTCACCCTTTTTGTTTTTTGCGTAAATGAACAAGGTTATTTTTCATTTTTTTGTCAATGAGATCCACTTTATACACTTTAGGTACAAAATAATAACCATTACATTTGTCAGATCATTTAATTAGAACAAAATGTGATAAAAGGTATGTTGACAAAGTTGATAATCAGAACGAAATTTATTGTATTTATGTGTTTCAAATGTTCTGTTTCAAAAATATAGTATATTATTGTTGCTATGTTGCTTATAAGAAGAGTTTAAAACTTGCCGATGAAAGCATTAAACTAAGTAGTCAAATAAAAAAAAAAGGGGGCTGGTGTTGTGTGTTCGTTCTATAACTTGAACAATCCTTAGCCTCGCAAGAAAGTAGGTTGATCCGCAATTATTATTACAATGAACATCAGAAGATCATAAACATGTACTAGGTCTCTGGTTATTTCTGGTTAGTAACTTATGATTATGAAGACCTCTAATTTTTCAATAAATCCAGTCATGTCTCTTGGAAATTCTCGCAAGAGTAGGTTTATTTGCATCTAAAGGAAGGAAATGCATCTAAAGACCTTCAAAAGATCATACACCTGCTCATCCTGGTTGATGGATTGATGATTCCTCCACAGACAAACAGACGTAACTCTTCATTGTGTATCTTCGTTCATGCATTTAACGGTTGATTTGAAGATTATCAGTTCCGCGAACTACTCGCCGCAGCGCTGGCATCGGATCACTTTGACGTTCCTATATATTCTATAGAAATTTTATGCAATATTGTTTACGAGTTAGCGGGCAAGCTTGTTTTCCGCGAGAAGCCAGATAGATGTCGTTACTGAAGTTATATGTTTTGAGAAACTATGTTTTCAAGAACAAGTTTTTCAAAGAGTTACGTCTGTTTGTCTGTGATTCCTCCTTATATCTGGAATAAATTGAACAGAAATTGTTTCAAAGACCTTGAGAAAATCATGGACCTGGATGTTTCGGTATATATTCTCGAGCTCTCTTATTGTTCAATAAATAAAATGTTGACTCTTAGATATACTAGCATGAAAGTAGATTGATCAAAATTATTACAAAGAACTTCCTGATCTGTATCCATCTGCACTAAGGTCTATGGATATTCCAAGTGTTATTAATTATTCTGGTTATTCTAATTTCTCAATAAATCACACCAGGGCTGTAAGAAAATCCCCCAAGAGAAGGTTGAACAGGATTTTTCCCAAAGACCTTCATAAATTCATTGGCCTGCAGTATGGTCTCTGGATATTTTGAAAATTATTCTGGTTGATTGATATTTTTTCTTAAATCTCTTATTGTTCAATAAATCAAATCATGCTTCTTAGACATTCTCGCAAAAAGGAAGGTTCATCAGAAATTATTTCAAATACCTTCAGAAGACTAGACCAGCATTATGTTTTCTTAATATGTTGGCATTTTTTTATGATTGGTTATTAATTGTTTTGAAGATCTTTAATTGTTAAATATATCAAATCATATCTCTTAAATATTCTTGCTAGAAAAAGGATGATCCGAAATTATTTCAAAGAAGATCAGTAGGTCATAGATCTGCTCTGGATGTTTGTTTGTGTCTGGATATTTCTGGTTAGTCACTTATTATTCTGAAGACCTCTAATTGTTCAATAAATCAAATAATAAATCTTAGATATTTTCGCAAGAGTAGGTTGATCGGGAATTATAGCAAAGACCTTCAGGAAATCATAGACCTGCACTATGGCAGTACTTCTGATCGATTGGTAATTATTTTGGAGATCTCTTATCGTCCAATAAATGAAATCATGTCTTTTAGACATTCACGCAAGTAAGTAGGTTGATAATTTTGTTTCCATATACCTTCAGAAGATCATAGACCTGCACTAAGGTCTCTCGGTATTTTAGAAATTCTTCTGGCTGAATGATAGTTATTCGGAAGATCTCTAAATGTTCAATAAATCCAATCATGACTATACGATACTCTCGGAAAATAGTAAGTTGATCAGAAATTATTCATAAGCCAGAAGATCATAGACCAGCATAATTTTCTGTGAATATTTTAGGAAATCTTCAAGTTGATAAGTACTTATTCTGATAATCTCTAATTGATCAATAAATCCAATCAATCATCTTAGACATTATCGTAGAATAGGTTGATCATGAATTTGACCAAATTTCTTCAGAAGATCATAGACCTGAAAGATGGTCTCTGTATATGTTGGCAATTTTTCTGGTTATTTGGTTTTCATTCCATAGATCTTCAATAAATCAAATAATGACACTAAGATATTCTCGAAACGGGCCTCCCTTAACTCAGACAGTAAAAGTGCAACTACAAAGCAAGACCATGCTGGAGGTGGCTGGGTTCCATTTCCCAGTCCGATCTAGGAATGTTTCGGGTTGAAAAATTTCTTGACTTCCCTTGGCATAGAGTATGATGCTACAATATACACAAAATTATACTAATGCAAAAATGGTACAGGCATCGAAAGCTCTCAATTAATAACTGTGGAAGTGCATCTAGAAAACTAAGTTGAGAGAACGCAATAAGCTAATATGCAATATGCAATAAGCTTAAAATGCGAAGAAAAAGAACATTATCACAAGAAAGAAGGTTAATCAACATTATTCTAAAGAACTTTAGAAGATCATAGACCTGCACTATGGTATTTTTTATATTTCTGGTTATTTACTTATTTTTCTTAAGACCTCTAATCTAATCTAATATCTCTCTCACTCTCTCGCAAAAGTTGGTTGATCAAGAATGTTTCCAAAGACTTTCAGAATATCATAGACCAGCACCAAGCCGAAGAAGTGTTCGACCCTAATTATTCTGAAGATCTCTAATTGTTCAATAAATATCCTCTTAAATATTCTCGCATGCAAGTAGGTTATTTATAAATTATGAAATTCTCCCAAGAGTTGATGATCATAAAATCTACAAAGACCTTTAAAAGACCATAGACCAGCGTTATGTTCTCTTATTATCATGGTAATTCTACTGGTTGGTTAGTAATTACTCTAAACATCTCTAATTGCTCAATAAATCAAATCTTGTATCTTAATCTTATTTTCTATTCTCGCAAGAAAGTAGGTTGTTCAATAAATCAATCAATGTATATTAGAAAGTCTCCCAAGAGTAGGTTGATCAGGATTTTTTTTACAAAGACCTTCAGCACTATGGTCTCTGATTATTTTGGTTATTTTCCTGATTGATTTGTAATCATTCCGATGATTTCTAATTGTTCAATAAATGAAATCATGACTCTTAGATATTCTCGCAAGAAAGAAGGATTATGTTTTTTTCCAAAAATTTTAGAACATCATAGACCTGCACTGTGGTATCTGGATATGTTTAATTAGTTCATTATAATTCTGAAGACCCCTAATAATTAAAAAAATCCAACCATGTATCTTAGAAATTCCCGCAAGTGTACGTTTATCAGGGATGTTTCCAAAGACCTTTCGAAGATCATATACCTGCTCTATGGTACATGGATACTTTGGAAATTCTTTTGGTTGATGGGTGCGGCCTTATTTCAGTATACCTTATTTCATACAGTTTTTCTTTACAGCATTCATAATTTAATACGTGAGAAGTTTTTTTTTCTTGGATTTATTTTACGCCGATTTTGTTTAACGTGCTGAGCACAAAAAAATGTCAAAAGCAGTTTTTTTTTATTCAAAACCGAATTTCTGTTCATGCAAATGTTTCCCTTCAGTTCCACTTGTCAAGAAGATATTAGAGAACCTTTTCATAAACAGAATTTGGATTTTGATCAGAAAAGCCAGTAAATTTGTAGAAAACATGTCGCCCCTTGCATCTAAATAAAAAAAAAAAAATTTGATTCCAAACCGCAGCAACTTTTGAATTGTGCTACCACAATTTGAAAAATGCTAACACCCACAATTTCAAAACTTCCGCAGTCTGATATTAAATTTATTTCATCCCAAATATATGTGCAGATGGTCCATTAAAATTTCAGTAAAAATTAAACTTTTGTAGCTCTCAGAAAAAGCCATATGAACCATCTTTCAAGGTTCTGTACCGGGAGGATTCTGTTGGTCATAAAAATACTGAATACTAAAGGGTGATACGGTCAAAATTTGGTCAAGGGAAAACGCGTGTAAATCGGTGAAATCGTTTATTTAAAAAATCAAATTAAATTTCTTTTTCAAGTTCAATTAGTATAAAATTCAGGAAAAATATTCAGTTAGGCTTCCGCTTTTCCAAATCCGAATTGCCGGGCCTTACGCTTGACCCCTGCCATCAGATTTTGTACAGCCACCTTGTCCACCTTCTTCGCCGCAGAAAGCCAGTTTGCCTTGAACTGCTGCTCGCCCTTAGCAGTTTTTTTGGTCTTCTTTAGGTTCCGCTTGACAATAGCCCAGTATTTCTCAATTGGGCGGAGCTCTGGCGTGTTGGGAGGGTTCTTGTCCTTGGGAACCACCTGCACGTTGTTGGCGGCGTACCAATCCATGGCCTTTTTACCGTAATGGCAAGATGCCAAATCCGGCCAAAACAGTACGGAACAACCGTGTTTCTTCAAGAAAGGCAGCAGACGTTTATTCAAACACTCTTTCAGGTAAATTTCTTGGTTGACAGTCCCGGAAGCTATGAAAATGCTGCTTTTCAAGCCACAGGTACAGATGGCTTGCCAAACCAGATATTTCTTTGCGAACTTTGACAGTTTCATGTGCTTGAAAACATCTGCTACCTTTCCCCTTCCTTTTGCCGTATAAAACTCCTGTCCCGGAAGCTGCTTGTAGTCGGCTTTGACGTAGGTTTCGTCGTCCATTACCACGCAGTCAAACTTCGTCAGCATCGTCGTGTACAGCCTCCGGGATCGCGCTTTGGCCGTCGTATTTTGTTTATCATCGCGATTTGGAGTCACTACCTTCTTGTAAGTCGATAGTCCGGCTCGTTTTTTGGCTCGATGCACGGTTGTAGACGATACACCCAGCTTATTTGCGGCATCTCGGAGAGAGAGGTTAGGGTTTCGCTTGAAACTACCGGCAACTCTCTTTGTCGTCTCAGCGGCTTCCGGTTTTCGATTTCCCCCCGATCCAGACTTCCTGGCTGTCGACAAACGTTCCCCAAACACTTTAATTACATTTGTAACGGTTGATTTGGCAGCTTTTAGCGATTTTGCCAACTTTGCGTGCGAGTAGCTCGGATTTTCGCGATGCGCGAGCAAAATTTTGATACGCTGCTCTTCTTGCTTGGACGGCATTTTGACAACTGAAGAGTGAATTCCAAAATCAAAATAGGAGCAACATTCTACACACACATACCTTCAAAATGAGGGGTGTTCAGGTTTTATAAATGCAAAATTGAAAGAAATACGTCAAGTTGATATTGACCAAATTTTGACCGTATCACCCTTTAAATATATTCCAACCCAAATATCACTGAAGGAGAGCACCAGCTAATGTTTAAAAATTTAACATTTTGCTGCAAGTGTTTTATTGCCTATCAATTAAAGCGTAATTATTCATACTGTGTGAAATTTGTACATACGGCGACATTTTTTTTCGTTATAACTTGCTACTCCTTAAAAATACCTCAATATAACATATTCTCCTAGATTGGAATTCTATAGCATAACATAAACCTAATGGTTGTATCTTAGCATTTCGTAGTCCAAATTGAGAGCGTTAAGTTATATTTAAGAGACGAATTGTGGTGTACATACTACAATCCAATACAATAAGTATTTAATTTTCAGGATGATCCGGATCTTCCAGGAGACCATCCGGTGACCACTCAGTATGACCAGGTCAAAAATCAACATTTTTATACTTTTTAGTTACAGATACAAATCAACGCATACTACAATCTAATCTATCACTCAGAGTCTAATACCAGCTGATGAATATAAATTCAGTGCTTTACTACATTGCATAATGATCACAACCAAATACAGGAAGTATTTAATTTTATGGATGTTCCTAGGACCATTCGGTGAGTCTTTGACTACCTGATATTTTAACAATCAGTATTTTGCTACATAAAAAATATTGATATATAGACAAATCAAGGCATACTACAATAAAACTATAAAGTAATAAGTTTTACGGATTAGAGATGAACTAGCCGTGGGCTAAAAATCTCTAAAATAAAGATTAAAACACTTTTCTTATCATTTTCAATTGATCAACGAATCAGTATCTAAGGATAAAAGGAAAATAGTGCCGAAAGTAACAAACAGTCCTTCCGAAACGCCTGCATGTATGATTTTTAGTATAGTTTTGCATATACATGTTCGAGTGACATATTTGTGTATTGTGAACACTACAAATGTTTTGTCTAACCGTGAAGCAACAAAGTGTGCTCATTATATAATCGGATAAATGAATGGTCGTAATGATACTAGATTTGAGTATTCAAAAAAATATTTCAATGGAAAGGGCATCAAATCTTCATGAATATGTGCAGCGTATTGTTCAAACTGAGAATAAAGTTAAATTTTGTTTCTTCTGGTTATCACATTGTGCAAGCAAAAAATCATATTTTGATATATACATCCAGTGATAAATTTTTACGTATGTATGAATTTAAAACGATTTGATTTTAAAAGGTGCTGTTCACTCCTGAAAGCGGTATTATTTAAAATTATGCCAAAAATTCATGATTATAATGTTGATCAAGTAGAAAATGGACCACTGCATCGTCAATAGGGAAGTTATATGGAGTGAAATCAAGAAATATAATAAAAATATAATATAATATAATAAAAAAAAACATTAAATTAATCTATTAAATCGTGTTTATGATTTTGGAGCATTATCAAAGTAACCCCAAGTCAAAATATTGAGGTCGGTCACAAGACTAAAACAATAGTGCAAATGCAATAATTTCCGTTAAACATATTACTAACGAATTGACTCTAGAAACCTGAGTACATGTTTTAAAAATATAAAATTTGGAAAAAAAACTATCAATGTTACCATGTTTTACGGTACTTTTGCCAGCAATAAATTGGACTATATTTGAGAGAACGGTGAGAAACAACTTGCTAGGTGTGTGTCCTTTGTTGTTTTTGTGTGGATCATGGAAGATAATTTGTTTTATTTTTTATTTTCGTTTTTGTTTTCCCCATTTTTGGGTATACGCTAATACTGGATTATCAATCTGATCAATACATAAAAGTGCCCCAATAAAATGTGTATGGTTATTTAGCTTAACGACATCTTCAGAGTACCATTTATGGAATAATTCTATTATTTGGGATATGGGGGTATTTCGGTAATATAACTATAAAGCAAGACGATGCTGTATGAGGCTGGTTTCAAGCCGGATACAAAACTTGATACAGTTTATGGGCTAAATTGTTAACGTATTATAAAACGTACAGCTAACAATCAATTAATTGTAAATTTATAGAGCCGTGAAACTTTTGTAAACTGTTTCTACCATACATACAGTAACTCAAAAATATAATTTTATCAATGAAACTTCTATTCATTTTATGCGATTCATTGGCAAATATTGATCTAAATTTATATGTTATTTCGTAACATTTATATGAAATTATTTGATAGCTAAAATGTATAAAAAATTCATTTTATAATGCAAGAGACCAATACGAAGCATTTGTTGTAGATAATCAGACATTTCACTCGTACGATATGTATATATATATATAAACAATAAGTTTTATGGTAATATATTAATACAATAAAACTTATAGTAACACAATGTAAAAACAATATAATTAATAAAGAAACACTAAAAACTATAATGGTTTTTCTTTCCAAAGGGTATCAGAATCTTATGAAATTTTTCCAACAGTTACAGTTTATGATTATTAAAACAAAAAAAAACAAAAAAGTTAGGGGTGGTTAATTTTCCCAGAAAATTTAAGTTGAAGTTTTTAGATTTTCCCGGATAACACGAACTTTGAAAATTCATACCTTTGGAACTAAACATCGTAGGAAGAAACTGTTGTAGTGAAATTATAAGTTATTTATCTCAGCAATTCAGAAAAAAAAACATGAAAATTAGTTTTTTTACGATGATCACACAGAAAAACAGGAATAACCTTTTTTTAGCAATTCAAATTCTTAAAAATTAATTTAAATGCTCTCTAACGGCTTGCAAACTTTCAGTTCAATTTTTCCGATTTATGATTATCTTCTTTGGCTTTTTTATTGCGTCCCTACTGGGACATTACGCCGTGTTCTTTGAGCACATCCATAATTGTTAATTGAGAACTATCGAGGTCTGTACCATTTTTGCATTAATATAATTGTGTGGCAAGTACAATCATGCTATATGCCCAGGGAAGTCGAGAAATGTTTTAACCCGAAACATACCAAGAACATCCTAGGAATTGAACCCACCAGCCTCCTTGATCTTGCTTTATAACTGCGTCATTATGAAAAGGAAATTGCGTCAGATGAAAAGGAAATTATTTCAGCAATAAATAAATATACTAATTTCCCATACAAATTTTTACTATGGAGGAAACATGATAAAAACTAACTCCATGTTTGATGCTATTCAAACTGGAGTTAAATTTACAAACAATATTTTCATGACATTGAAATTCAGTAATGGATTTTAAGTTATGAAATATATTAAATTGGAATGCTCGATCTCTTAAAGATAATGAAGACGAGCTATTTAACTTTTTGAGAGTTCATAACGTGCATATCGCCGTTATAACTGAAACGTTCCTTAAACCTGACCATAAGGTTAAAAGGGACGCAAATTATTTCATTTATAGAAATGATCGTCTTGACGGCGCGGTGGTGGCGTTGCTATCATTGTTCATAAACGTATCAAACATAAAATTCTTTCTTCATTTGAAACCAAAGTTTTTGAAACCTAGGGGGTTTCTGTCGAAACAAAATTTGGACAACTTACGTTTATAGCTGCCTATTTGCCATTTCAATGCGTAGGCCAGCAAAAGAATGTGCTCAAGGGTGACCTTCAGAAACTTACCCGTCATATGTCTTAATTCTTAATTATTGGTGGTTTTAATGCAAAACACCGCTCATGGAATAATGCTCAAAGAAATTCCAATGGTAATATCCTGTTTGATGATTGTTCTGCAGGTTATTACACTATTCAATATCCAAACAGCCCAACATGCTTTTCTTCAGGAAGAAATCCCTGTACTATTGATTTGGTCTTAACTGATTCATGTCAACTTTGTAGCCAATTGGTTACCCATGCTGACCTCGGTTCTGTAACTTTTGAAATATCCCAAGAAATAATTTCTAATCCCAACAGCTCTACTTTCAGTTACCATAGAGCTGATTGGGACCTCTATCGAACATTTATGGAATATAACTTTGATACAAATATTCCTTTGCGAACCAAATTTGGTATTAATAATCCTCTTGAATCTTTGACTACTTCTATAGTTGAAGCAAGAGCTGCCTCAATACGAAAATGCGAGGTCAAATTCGATTCAATTATAATAGACGACGATCTTCAGCTATTGATCCGTCTTAAAAATGTGCGTAGGAGACAATATCAAAGAACACGCGATCCGCCACGAAAGTTATCTGGCGGGATTTGCAAAAACAAATTAAAAAGCGATTCTCTACCCTGAGGAACAAAACTTTGAATATAATGTTTCGAAATTAGACCCGAGTTCCAAACTCTTTTGGAAGCTCACAAACATTTTGAAAAAACCTCAAAAGCCTATTCTAGTGCTTAAGGTCTGAGGTCACGATCCGCCATTTTTGATGGTTTTTTTCGAAAAACTGGTGTTTAAACCCAATTATCTCGAATATGGTAAAGATTATCGCAAAATCCAACTGACAATCGTTTCTAATTATGCCAAAGAAAATTCTGTGGAATTTTCAAAGTTCTGGGAGTTCTCAAATTTAAACTTTGATAACTTTTTGTTACCATTTCTGGGACCGTTTTTTAGTGACTTTATGCCTTTCTCTCAAAGTTTTTAGTTGTTAGAGAAATAGGATCGATAATTCCTCCTGACAAAAGTTTTGTTTTTCCCTAAGAATCATTTTAGAACAAAAAAAAATGTGTGCACTCGCTATAATTTTTGAGAAACTCGGCTTCAAAGTTGCAAAATATTCATTAAAATTTACTTGAATTCCTAAATTGGGAGAGAATCCTTGAGATAATCCTCTGCCATTCTCTCTGAGCAGAAGAGAGAATGGAGCATATCCCATAGTCGAGCAAGTACTGTGTTGCCAGTGGAAGGCTATGTTTCTTTTTCACACTTTGATGACCCGCAATAATGCTGTAAATGCAGCAGCATTAGATTCTTTTCGAGTATGTGATCAATGTATAATATGCAATTTATCAAACCATTTTATTAAATTGCGTTTATGTGAAATTAAAATAGCTATTATCCCTCGGTCAATTATTACTGCCAAAAGCAGATACATAAATAAACATCCTATACGAGTTGGCCACATGGCTGAGTCTGATCCTTGAACCCGAGAGAATCTAAACAGAGAAGTATGGGAAATCTTTCTATGTGGCGCGTTTAGTACTGTAAAAAACGCAAGGAAAAAACTGCTCGAATTTTTATTCCAAAGTTACGTAGCAAGTGTTTGGTGTCGGTTCATTTAATTTTTTTTGCAAAATGGGTTTTTTTAAGAAAAAATCTGCTGTCCGTCAAGTGAAAAGGTATCAACGAGAATGCCAAGATACACAGCCAGTAGAAAGGCCGTCACCAAAGCGTCAGAGACAGACATCTTCGGATGGTGAAATAAGGTAAGGTAGTATGATGATAATTCAACCAAAGTATGTCCAATTTCTTCAGTAACGGGACCCTGCTATCCCTAATAAAGTGTGTATGGTTATTTTGCTTAACGTCATGTTCTGGGTATCATCCAAACGATTTGTGGAACAGTTCTATTACATGGGTTATCGTTCAGGTATGGTATTTTTTTAATTGGGGATGTTGGTTTATGTAACGATTTATATTTTTCTAAGACAATAGGTCTATGACCTGATTTGGAGTCTATTTTTATTTACACAAGATCATCAAATCGTCCTAGAGTTTTTTTTTTGCTATTGTCACATGGGTGACAGGCTAAAGCCACGGGTGGTCCATCTCGTCTAATCGTTAAGATCACTCGATCTACTTGATCAACCACGACTGAGATAATTGCCATATCAGTGAAGCATGTTCAAGGAGTCATTCTATAATTTCGTAAGAAGTTAGCAGGAAGGCAGTGTTGGAAATTAGCTTACGTTGTCTTACATGGGAGGGAAAGTGTCTCAGAAATATCTTACACATATATTTTTTTGCCGAGATTGGCACCACCGAGTAGGTCGTCATTTTGTTTTGCTGGATCTCAGTAAAAATAAATGCCGAGGTTGCTCAGCAGTGCCAATCTCGGGAAAAAAGCTTAGTGTGTAGACTTTCATGTTCCAAGGTAATTTTTTAAAAAAAGTTATGCTATTTTAATTATTTTCGCGATCTCCCAGCTTTTCCATTTCTGACTGAAATAATAATAAGTTAAATGGAATTTTAATTCTCATGAGTTGTTCCAAATTATCGAATAGTTTTGTAAATATTTCAGGAGAACAAACTAAACAAACCAGCTTTGCAATTTTAAATATTTATGAGTTAAAGTGTACCTCAATTCTTATGAAATGTTCAAAACGTATTTGAGATTATTCTATGAAAATTTCAGCACGTTTAAAGCATGGACTTATAGGTTTCGACGTTTTGTTGAAAAAAGTTAAGCAAAAGTTAAAAAAGCAAATTTAATTTATTTTTGAAATCATATAGCGTTGTATTTCAGATTGAAATACAGTGGTGAGCCGATTTTGTCAGCCCTCGATTTTGTCTACCCCCGATTTTGTCAGCTTTTTGACCCGATTTTGTCAGCCTATATGATTCAATTAGTTTTGGTTGAGGTGGATTGTTTTGTACAGTCGTATTCGTATTTTATTGATTGTCGAGCTCAATAATGACATTTTTCGAGAAGTAAATGTGCAGTGGTGGCAAGATCAAAGCAGAGGGGAGGGGGGTTGAGGGGCTAGTTGAAGATTATGTACGTTATGTATGTTTTTTTTTGTATAATAAGTGTTTGTTCTCCTTTTGGCACTATCCCCCCGGAACTCTCCTAGAGTATTTCCTCGGGGGGGGGGGGGGGGGCTGTGCTCAAGCACATCTCTTTAGCTCAGCTAGCCGGCGTTTCTAACTCGCTGATCATCTCTCCATTTTCGCTGCAGCTCCAACAAAGTTTGCGTCACTGCCCTGCTGACGACGCTCCACGTCCTCTCATCCCGGCACATTTCGATGACGACATTTCTCGCGCTATAGGCCGGCATCTCCACTCGCACTGCCTCAAATCTTGGGCAGTCGAAAACCACGTGCTCCGGCGTTTCGTCCACGTTGCCACACTCCGGACAGAGGGGTGCGTTGTGTGTCCAAAGCGATGCAGGTACTTCCTGAAGCAGCCATGACCAGACAGGAACTGCGTCAAATGGAAGTTGACTTCTCCATGCTTCCTGTTCACCCAGGTCGAAAGAATCGGTATTAGCCTGTGTGTCCATCTGCCTTTCTCCGCTGCGTCCCACTCATGTTGCCACTTAACCATCGACTCCGTTCTCACCATTTTTCGTACTCCTCTGGTATCTCCTCGCATATAGCATTCGGTGTCCTCCGCCAAGGTGATGACGATGGGTATCATACCGGTGATAACGCATACTGCTTCCGTCGAAATTGTTCTGTACGTACTCACGACTCGCATGGCCATGAGGCGGAACGTACTGTTCAATTTTCTTTGGTTCTTCTTCGTTTTCAGCGCTGCATCCCAGGATGGACCTCCATACCTCAGTATCGAAGACGATACACTAGCCAGAAGACGCCTCTTGCTGCTGCTTGGTCCAGAGTTGTTCGGCATAATTCTAGCTATCGCATTGATGGCCTTCACCGCCTTCTCACATGCGTAGTCGACGTGGCTATTGAAGCTTAGCTGGTCATCGAGTATCACTCCAAGATACTTCAGTACGCGCTTTGATGCTATGGCGTTCTCCCCGACGGTAATTTCTGCTCGCTGAACAGCTTTACAGTTACTGACCCATAGCACTTCCGTTTTGTGGTGGGCTATCTGCAACTTCGCTCCTTGCATCCAGTTGGAAACCGTGTTGATCGCCTCGGTTGCCAGCAATTCCACCTCTTCCAACGTCTCGCCTACTACCGCCAACACGACGTCGTCCGCAAATCCTACGATCTCGACTCCTTTGGGCAGCTTCAGCGTTAGCACGCCGTTGTACATCGCGTTCCAGAGCGTTGGGCCAAGGATGGAGCCTTGTGGCACACCCGCCGTGATCCGGATTGAATTCTCTCCCATGTCCGTCTCATAGACTAGAACCCGGTTCTGGAAGTAACTCCTTATAATGCTACACAGGGAATCAGGAACCCTCATTCCATGCAGTGCTTCGGCGATGGCCTCCCAGCTGACGCTGTTGAATGCGTTCTTCACGTCGATCGTTATCACGGCGTTATCTCCTCTTTGCTTCTTTTTAGACGCTTTCTCGGCACTCTCGACCACTGTCCAAATTGCATCCACCGTTGATCTCCCTTTCCGGAATTCGAACTGCCTCACCGACAATCCATGCTCACTCTCCGTGCATTTCGTTAGCCTGTTGAGGATGATCTTCTTCAATAGCTTTCCGACTGTATCCAGCAAGCATATAGGCCTATACGATGCTGGATCTCCCGGCGGTTTTCCGGGTTTTGGCAGCCGCACTAGCTTCTGTATCTTCCATCGGTCCGGGAAGTGACCTTCATCCAGACACTTCTGCAGCACTATCCGGAACATGTCCGGGAACGCCTGGATCGCCGCCTTCAACACCACGTTGGGGATTCCATCCGAACCGGGAGCTTTCTTCGTCTTCAGCCCTTTCGCCACTGCTACGAGTTCCCCCTTGGAGACTTGTCTACCTTCGGTGTTGTCTGCCTCTGCCTCGCCGTACGGTGTACATGGCTAGGTCATTTGGTCGTACTTCGGGAAAAGTCCCTCCACGATGACTTTCAGCTTTTCTGGGCACATTTCAACGGGCGTCGTTGGACCTCTGATCATTGCCATCGCGACTCGGTATGCGTCACCTCAGGGTTTGGCATCAGCGTCTCGGCACAGCTCCTTGAAGCAGTTTGATTTGCTCAGCTTTATCTCCTGTTTTAGAGCGGCCTTGGCTGCTCGAAACACCACCCTTCGCTCTGCTCTGTCTGCATCAGTTCTTGGCCGCTGAACGCGCCTTCTGGTTCGGAGACAACTAGCGCGAAGGGTGCTAAGTGCCTCGTTCCACCAGTAAGCTGGGCGCCGTCTTGCTGTCGTCCTTCATATTTTTTTTTGTTTTTTTTTCATTTTCGTCTTTTTTGTTTTTTTTTCAGATGTTCTCCATTCTGATGGGTCCCCCCTCGGGGCCGCTATCTCCACTCGTTGTATGTAGTCTCCTATCGTGATCCCATGGTTATCTTTGCAAGCAGGGAGGCCATGCTAGGGTTGACACGGTCCTTCATGGGGGCCGTGTTCAGAGCCAGATCGGCGTAAGTCAGGAATGTTACATCTGAGCCTACTACTTACCAATCACCAATTGGTGATGAGTTTTGAACGTATACGGAGGCCTGCCAAGGTTTTACCGGGACGGGGGCAGCCGCATTGTGTGTGTGTGTGTGTGTGTGTGTGTGTGTGTGTGTGTGTGCGTGCGTGTGCGTGTGTGCGTGTGTGTATGTGTGTGTGTGTGTGTGTGTGTGTGTGTGTGTGTGTGTGTGTGTGTGTGTGTGTGTGTGTGTGAGAGAGAGAGAGAGAGAGAGAGAGAGAGAGAGTGTGTGTGTGTGTATGTGTGAGTGTGTGTGAATCTCTACAAATTTCATTCAGAGAATTTTAATATGGGGTCCATGGGACACATGCAAGTCTTTATTTATGCACTATGTATTATTATTGTTGTTCTTACAGAAAATGCTTAACCACATATGCATTGAGTGGCCATTCAATTCTTACCTAGGTCAATTTAGCCATCCCCTCTCCCTCCACACCATCAATGTAAGAATGCCTTTCCTTATATGACACTTACGAAAAGTTTGAAATTCCAGCTCCCCCCGCCCCCCTAAATGGGCTCGTATATATTGAATGATTCCTAAAACATAAATCTTGCATTATCAAACATCATTTAAAGATATTATGTTAAAAAAATCAAGCGAAAAAAAATGTCCCGATTTTGTCAGTGTCCCGTTTTTGTCAGCCTTAAATTCATCAGGGGGCTGACAAAATCGGGACATTACTGTATTTATAATTCACATTGAACCTCAATTATAATGAGTAGTTTCGAATGTATTTGAGATTATTCTTTAGAAATATCAGCATATTTGGAAAATAAACTTGCTAGTGTCGGGGTATTTTTGAAAATAATTTGAATACATTAATTAATTTTAGTAATAACCCGAGAATTTCAATTTAAACTATTTATTAGTCAAATTGAACTTCAATTCACATGAGATGTTTCAAAAATATTTGAAGTTATTCTGTAAAAAATTAAAAATATTGGGAGCAGAAAATTTCATGTATCTGAGAATTTTTGAATATAAATACGCAAATTTAATTTATTTTAGAAATCACCCAGCTTTGCCATTTGTGATTTAAATATTTATTTGTCACATTAAAATTCAATTCTCATGAGTTGATTCAAAACAATTTGAAATTATTCTGTAATAATATGACATCCTTCCTATGTATTGTCAAAATATCTAGAGAACATTGATTGAAATCTTTAGAATAATATTAAACCCTCTCAAATATTAAACCCCAAACAGCGCCGGTGGTGCAGTGGTAAGCGTGATTACCTCTCACCCCAGCAGGCCTGGGTTCAATCCCAGTCGGCGCCGCCAGGATGTTCTGAGGCATAACATCGCTGATCACGCCTTCCTTCGGATGGGAAGTAAACCCGTTGGTCCCCGGTTCATGAGTTGATGGGTCGATAGGTAGGGTCCAGGTGTGGGAGCTGCCTTCCTGGCACGTCGGCAGCATTGGTGCTCAGCACGGAAAACAAGAACGACGGAAAAAACAAACCGAAGGAAAAAAAAAAATATTAAACCCCCTCTTGTTAAAATATTCAGAGAATACATTGTACAGGAATTCGACCAACTGATGGTCTTTGGAATAATTCCTGGTCAACCTGCTGTCTTCTGACGGTATGTTATAACTTCGTATGCTTTGAATTATTGAACAATTAAACATCTTCAGATTAATAATAGATCATCCTGAAGCATTGTCAAAATATCCCAATAACGTTATGTAGGTATATGACCAACTGAAGACCAAGGATTTTTTTTTAAACTAAGCAATTTTATCAAGGTATAAAAATTATTAAGATTCTCTGAAAAATTCTTTGCTTTGTCTGTTTCAAAATATTATACGATCATGTGACGTTTGAAATCATAATTTTGTCGTTGAATTAAATCTGTAATTTTCTTGAAACCTTCCTTTAACTGTTTACTGATCACTTCTAATGGGTGCTCTAAATAAACAATTTTTTCACATATTTCCTATTCTTTTTATTTTCCATTATTCTGGTAATTAGTGTTCCGAACATTGATCTAAATGGGCACCAATATGCTCACGTGGTTGACCCATTGTGGTTTAAAATTTCCGGTAATCGTATAGTAGAAATAGATTTTCTAATGCGATGGACATTGAGACTGGGATCAGAACATGCAAAGCAATGCAATGATTGCAACTTGGTAGTAACCAATGAAAAGCACATATCAATGGTATCCACTATAACTATAACCTGCCAGACGTGTGGGCAGATCTTCGTCGGCAAAACTGTAGATCCTGCACATGAACTTCATATCAGAAAATCTGCTGTATGGGGAAGTGTTGTTGCCGGGGAGACTCATAACCACCTTGAGGAAATTTTAGCACACCTGGATGTGCCATTTTTAAGCCACAACACATATAACCGGGATTTAGAGGAAATGTACACCATAATAAAAGCAGCAGCTGATAGGAGCACATCTAGAGCGATAGAGGAGGAGAAAAGCTCTGCCACACGTTTGATCGACAGGGCGTACCAATTTCCCAAGTAATTTTGGACGGAGGATGGCCTGTTCGATCTTACGGGAACCGGTACAAATCTAGATCTGGAGCAGGTAAATATTTTCAGCATTTATAATACTGTAGGATTTATATCACCCTAATTATTGCAGCAATTATGATTGGAGAAAAAACTGGAAAAATATTGTACGGTGATGCCAAAAACACTTTCTGCATACAGTGCTATATGAACGATAAATTTGACAAAACAGACAATCACGTGTGCTATAAAAATTTCAAGGGCACTGCAGGAGCTATCGAGCCAACGATCGTTTGTGAAGGCATTAACAAACTCTATGAGAATGGTCTGAAATTTTCTACAATTATAAGTGACCGAGATTCATCGGTTTTTGATGATCTTCAAAATAATTGTGCTTACGGTGAAGAGTTGGAGAAAGCTGATTGCATGAACCATGTGCTTAAAAATTTAAAAAAGGGCCTTATAGCGGTAAGTTTGCATTTTTGCAAAGGTAAATTAACCTAAATATTCCTAAATTATTATTATGCTAATTGTACCATTACTAAAATTCCGCTAAAATTTAAAAAATGTCAAAAATCAGTTAAATTGGTTGCAATTAGGAGTGCCTCAACTTGACTGAATGTTTAAATGGAAATTACTATACATTTATCATAGAAAGTTCTAAATTGAAGTGTAGACATAAGCTCGTGTAACAACCGCAAAGACATAAAAAAGAAAAATCATTATTGGTTAAGCGGTTCGGGATATTTCACGGAATCATTTATTATTCATGCACAAATTACGTAGCATATGACTGGGAAAGGAAGTCAAGCTTCTTTTATTGCCGTTTCAGGGAAAATAATTCGACGCAATTGACAGCCACATAGAAAGCTGATAATCTAATGTCAAATGCTTATTTTTCTCTGTATTGGCAATACTTATTGCAGCATCTGGGGGAGGGGATAAAATGAGAAATGTTACTTTACGGATTGACCAAAGTTAAACAAAATTCGAATAGCAAAAAAAATGTTTTAAGGTTAAATAAATCCTTGACAAACTGAAAATTTTCAATTCTTTTTTAATCGAACTTACTTAATTTGGAGGATGGTTCTTGTCAAGAGTTACTTATTGTAACATGAGGGTGTGTTCAATATATTTCACAGCAGGAAAATGTGTTATCTAATTAAAATTATGTCTGCCGGTGAAAAAAATCCAAAAATTGTTAAAAAATCAAAATAACTGTTTTTCTTTCAGAACAAAAAAAGCGAAATTGAAATACTTTTAAGATAATAATTTTATAACTCATCAATAGTGCTTACTTTTCTGAAATCTTCAATGAAGACGTTTTAAAATTCACAAACATCGTAAGAGATCAACTTTTACTAAAATGTTCAAACAGAATGAGATTTCTTGTGACTGAAGCAATATTTTTCAAGAGTAAATTTTACTAAATGTGAACGAGAAAAGTTGGAATTTTTTGAATATTTCTAAATTAAAAGTATTATGTATATTTTTCTGATATTGTGATAAAGAATTTAATCTCTTATAACTTTTTCATACTGGACTGATTCTAGTTAAACAAGACCCATGTAAATGGTCCGTGGACTACACAAGAGCAAACATTTATTGGTTTATTGTACTTCAAACAAACGCATAGTCAAAAAGGATTTTCTAAAATGAAGCGTCTTATAATTGCTCAAACTTTACACAAAATCAAAAATCAAGTTCAAAATAAAACCGGTAAGTCTTGAATGCTTGGCCAACCGCAGTCAAGCTTTCAGAAAATTTCATGGACACGGAAAATAGGTACTGCTCATTCAATTTTTTGAAGAGAAAAAAAAACTGGTGATATATTTTATACGGTATGTATTTTTAATTTCTTTGCTGTGGGAGTTTTTATCATTGCCAGAGTTGAATTTTAACATTAATTTTTTTTTCTTTTTGAATGAGGGCATCTATAGTGAAATATTTGTATAAAAAAAGGAGAAGGATTAGTAATTTCCATTTAATTCCACTGCCATAATTGCTCATCCTTAACAGCAGGGCGCCTTCAATTCATTTTGGCTAAAAAATGTTCTATGAAATTAGTGAATAATCAGATATTATGGTGATATTGTGTATGTGTAAGTAACAATAAAAGATTGTAAAGTTTGTGTTTGACACATTAAACCTACAAATTTTAATTTGACAGTGTCACAATGAGCAATTTTCTGATGGCCTCTTCACGAAGGGTGAAGAGCGAATAGTAGAGGTGAAAAATGATAAAATCGCTTATTGCAACTCTCATGTAGCAAAAGTGGCAGGTATTATGTGTCAAACGCAAACTTCACAGTCTTTTCTTGTTGCTTACACAACAAAATATTATAATAATATCTTATTATTTCATAATTTAATAAAACATTTTTTTAGCCAAAATGAATGGAAGGCACCCTACTTAACAGATGCGCGTGCAGACTTTTTCACTGTCTTGCACTAGAGTCAAGTATTAGTACAAGACACCGAAGAAGTCTGCATATTGTAAATGAAATGTTTTTGATTAGACGAGAATTTTCGAACAATAATTAAAAGTGTCATGGCAAATGGAGAGGGTAACGTTTGAAATTGCTTAATTTGCTCAAAACGCTCTGTTATGTGTTCTAGTAAATTTGTAATACAGTTTTTTGCGTAATACATATGTAGACGACAGATGTCACTAAAAATGTGAATAACAGGATGCAGTACAGGTCGCAAGGCATAAAATCGCACAAATTACTTCAAATCCACACCTATTTTAGGTCTAAAGAAACTTTCATAAACAATACGGCTCCCTTGAATCAATGCCCATTTGGCTAATTTTTTAAATATTTTATTGAGTAGAAACATATTAGTGGATTAAAAGGCCAACTGTAAATTTAACATGGTAAAATTATGGTACAGTGACTAATGAATAAAACTTTGAAAATCGTTATAGCGAAGTTAACCGCCACGAAAGTATTTGCATGTTTTGATTGATCTAAAAATATTGAAAATTAAAGGACATAATTTATCTAATATTCTTGAAAATAATAACTTGCCTTTGCTTCTAATTCTTAATTTTAAAAAAGTTGGAAATAAAACAAAATCGTAAGGTTTCGTTTCTGTGGTTTTCTATACCTAACTTTTTACCATAATGTCATTCGAATAACATGTGTTTACACGTAAATTTTCTTTAAAATCTGCGGAAAAACAGATTTTTATAGATTTTCAATAAAAATTTTCATTTGTTTTAGAAAAATCAAATGCATTTTTTTTACAGTGGTGGTAAGCTTCACGGTAATTTTAATTACTGTTAATTTTTTTTTGATTTCTAATTTCATATCATCATTTGGTTGACAGATTGTTGGTAAATCGGAAAGTGATATTTCTCGTACCCTTCTAAGGTCAAAAATTGTAAAAATTTGCGCAGGAGTAAAATCTGCAATTTTGCATTGCGCTGCAGGTGGTGGTGAGGATGTCACGGGCCTCAGGAATGACATACTAAATACCATACAGCATATAATGGGACATCACCAACATTGCCGTGCATATTTTTGCAATGGTGAAGGGAGTTCCCAGCCTGCCGATGCATCTATTACCAACAGCGATGCCTTTAAAGCTGTTCAACGGTTGTTGGATACCTTAGCAGCCAATGCAGATAAGATCAACAATGCAAAAACATCAAATAAGGCCGAGAACTATTTCACCATACTATCCAAGCTAATTCTTGGAAAGCGTGAAAATTTAACAAATCGCGGTAACTACTCTATCCGTGTTATGGTAGCGATTTTGTTATACAATGACGGGTATGGATGGAGTATGGAAGGAAGTTTTAAAGAGTTCACTGAAAGAGATCCTGGAGAAACATTTACTAAGTATGTTAATCGAAGGAACAGGCAACGGAAATATTCAGCAGATCATTCAGAGAAACCGGAAGCAATTCAGAAGAGATATGATGTCTCAAACATCGCTGAAATAAGATATGGGCCGAGCGTGCTGCACACTCCGACCAGTGCCGCGATAACTGCAAAAGACTCCGAATATTTGGTAAGTACAACGAAAATTTATAATTTCTAATCCATCAATAAGCTCTGTTGTCCAAAAATATTTCTGTAATGTAAGCTAAAACAGAATAATTAATAGAGTTTAATTAAAAAACTTAGTAAATGCACACTGTGCTATTTCTCTTGATTTGTTTCGCCCAATTATTCAAAGTTTGTTAAATATTTTTTTGCTATTACTTCGCCCAAAAAAAAAAAAATAACAACAAAAATTCATTAAAAAACAATGTAACAATAAGACGAAAATTATTGTCTTAACAATGATTTATATTGTTACGTCTACAATAAATTTACCATGATTTATGTTGTACTAAACAGTAAATTTCATGGTAAATGGAAAATTTACAATAAAAAGGGGGGTTCTTAAGTATCTTAACAATGAAATTTTCACGATTTCCCCATATAATTTTTTTCAATAACATTATATATTATTGTTATTTTACTGTTGGTTGGCGAATTTATTGATTAAAAAAATAACAGTGTACTTTAGAGTGTATGTGTTGGCTTGACAGATCTACTTTATCGACTTAAAAAAAATCGAAAATTGCCCCGGGAAGGGAAAGGGGTGGTGTTATGTCTGTTACGGGTGAGTCCTTTTTTTACTGGTTATGGATTGAGATTCGATCCGGAACTTGTGAGAAATGCAGGCCAACTCCCGTGCACTCGATCTCCCTAGGTCACGTCTCCTTGATGGTTCGACTGAAGATAATCGCCCATGAAATATGCTTCCACCTGAGAGTTCCATCCTGACATCTCAAGCGGTGGATTTTTTTTATTTTATTGTATATTATTGACTGCACGGAAAAGGTCTACATTAAGCGGGATTTAGATGAGGCAGGTGAGTTGAATTCAACTTAAACCGATCTGGTCGTAGGCGTTCAATTTACTTGGCAACGAATAGAGCAAGTCCGATATCGATCAGATTTCTGGACATTCATTTCGCAGTTCAAGTGAGTTTAACGCTGAATTGAACCATTTTAACCCAGCTTTAGAGAGGGTCTAGGACAAGAGATGAGCGGACGCGGACTGGTTGGTTTTGAGCCAAACGAACTGTCAAAGCCAGAGCCATACGAACAGCACCTATCTTGATTACATTGGCAGTGTTGCTGACCCTCTTATAGTCTGCATGCTTCAATTGGATTTATTTTTATTGTTCGTGAAGTAACCCACAGTGAAAACACATCAATATTTAATGTAACAACAATTTTTATTGTAATAGAGTTGTTCATTATTGTTCATGATCGAACCATGTTAACAATAAAATAAATGAAAAAAGGATAAAAATCATTGTAACAACATTTTATTCTGTACATTCATTGTACAGCTAGGTAGCAGTTTTGCCGTTTTTAGAAGGGTACATCATTATAACAATCATTTTTATTGTCGACAATAAATATTAATGTTAGAGCACAGACAAACAGACATAACACATTGAATATTTCTCACTGTAAAACATCGTCGCAAAAACATTACCGCCATCTGTTGAGTACACTGTGGTGGGTAGTACGCTGAACAGATGGCGGTAGTGTGTAAACGTCAAACGCAAGGGAATTGACTATGCGCGCCACAGGTGGCGGTACTACCAACTACGATACTTTTAAATTGACCGTTAAATGCTTGTTCGATGAACAACTTGCAAGTGTTATGTCTGTTTGTCTGTGGTTAGAGCATTGTTTCCACTGAAAATTTCACTGTAATTTTTTTTTCGGACTACTGACGATTTATCAATAAGATCTCATCAAGACCATTCCTTTGAAAAAATAGGGTTAAATACCCCATTTCCGGCCTATTAAGCATAAGACGCACTTAGTCTTTCTTAATCTAGATCAGTTTAGCACCAAACGGAATGTTATTATTACTGATGGCTTCCAAATTTATTTGCCTTTCCGTACGTACCATAAGATTTGAAAACGAGAAACCAAACGTTGAGATATTGTCAAAAGTCCAACACTGCTTCTTGACGCCAAACTCGGCCTACGGATTTTAAACTCAGCCTATAACGCATTGAAACGCAATTTAAACGCCAATGAATTCACTTCGGCCTATCGTATGAAGATAAAAATTGATTCGGTGGGAGCGCTTCTTTTGTTTTTGGGAATAATGGGTGCAAACTTTCATACCACGCGTTCTCATTGACTTCGTTCGGTAGCTTATTAACTAAACTATCGTACCAAACGCATAATTGACTTGTTAACTCTGAAATCATGGATTTATTTGAAGTTTTCTGCTCGATAGGCCCAAAATGGGCGATTAGGCCGAAGTAGTGCTCTACCCTAATAATTCCAAATTATTTCATTGGATGTAGTGTGAAATGCTAGAAATTTATTTTTTAAACTTTACGAGATTTTCTTTGGCTGTCAGTCATAGTAATCTTGGTTGTGTTATTCTCAACTCCCACTGGACCTAGAATCAAGTTTTGTTTGGTAGGCAATAAAATTGAATTATCGAAATCACATGGCTCCCGCTATTGAGCCTTTGAAATATGTTTGGTGTTACAGTACCATCCCGTTTTTGGCAACACGACCGCATCAGCTATGTATTTACTCAAATAAATGCTATTGTTTTCTATATAGTTTATCATAAAATACCGAACATCTATAATCCTTAAAGAATGATCTAATGAAACATCAAATGGAATAATGCTGTCGGTGGATTTGCGATAAAGTAAGAAGGATAAAAGTCATGTCATAGTTTTTGGAATTGTATTCTAAATTTATTCCTGAATTTTTCAATAAATTTGTTTAGGAGCTTTATTCAAATTTACTTATTTCGTCGTTCTTTTACAATGTCTTTTTGCATCTAATAAGGTTTATCAAGTTGATTTGCTTTATTACTTCCTACAGGTTTAATATTTTCTGGAGTTTGGTTGACTTTTGGAATTATGGTTTCAATTTCCTGTGTAATTTATTTTGCATCTTCCTTAGTAAGTTACTTCTGAATTTTCATTGGAATTCTTTCGGTAATGAACTAGTGATTTCTTTCAGAAATTTCTTTGAAATTGACCTTCATTTGTAACTCAGTAAGATTCGGGCCGCCTTCTTTGTTTCATTGCAACACCTCCAGTGGTCGGTTTTAAATGCTATGACAGCAGTTTGTTTTAAAAGTGCTTATCAGCCCTGAGAGATTTTCGTAAATGCAGTTTCTTAAAAGTTGTGCACGAAAGTAAAAAGTAACTCACAGCTGTGAGTTTGATATATTGTAATGATCCTCTTTTAACGAAAGTGAGTAAAATTTGTATGGAAATAATAGAGAGTGAAAATGAAAAAGAGAGAAGAAAATGTATCTTGCACATCCACGTTGAAAATCCAACGTGGTCATTTCTAAACATTTCGAAGAAAAATAAAGGGTAAAGAGCTACTTTGGCATAAATGCCTATTTCTATCCTATCGAACAGAAAACATCAAACATATCAATGATTTAAAGGGGAATTAATCAATCATAGATAAAAAAAAACTTTCTTATCAAAATCAAAAGAAGCATTCATTTAGAATCAATTTTTCTTCATCTTTACATTAACTTTACCTTTATCCGTTTGCCGAAGTACGTCCAATGAAGTTTTAACAAAATAAAAACATGTGACTCTTTAACAAATCTGACGGTTTAAATCGAAAGGTAAATAAGTTAGAAGTCATCTATAGTAGAAACATACATTTTTGTTAAATTTTGTTAAACAAGAGAGGAAAAGTGCAGGGTTAGTAGGAACTTAGCTCTATTCATTTTTTTAACGAATTTACAAACAAATCTTTAAATAAATTTCAGAGTATCTCCGACAAAAGAAAACACCAAAGTAATTACCAGAAAAAAAATCTGACAAAATGATCCATATTATATGGCTTGAACCGAACATGGGAAAATTTAAGTAAAATGTATCCTGAAGCAAAACTTTTTTTTTCCTTGATTTGTTTTCCGTTGATCTTGTTTTCCGTGCTGAGCACCAATGCTACCGACACCAGGAAGGCAGCTCGCACACCTGGACCCTATATATCGACCCATCAAGTCATGAACCAGGGGCCAACGGCTTTACTTCCCTGATGATGAGAGATGTTATGCCTCAGAACATCCCGGCGGTGCCGACTGGGATTGAACTCAGGCCTTCTAATCACGCTTACCACTACACCACCGGCGCCGCTCTCAAGCAAAACTTGTTTTAAATAGACATTGATAAAACATATTAATTTTGAACAAAAACAGTAGTAATAATCAGCTTTGAAACTCCAATGAAATATTATATATTTCAATATTTTTAAAACTATATGACATAGTTTTTCTAAGTTTTCTCACGATTCAAAACTAGAGGATCGTCTCAAATTACTCTAAAAATAACAGCCATTTCATTTAAAAAATAAAAAAAAAAAAATTTTACTTCAAATCATATTTTTATTTTTTACAAAGACCAGTTCTCTGGAATCTAAATAATGTTTATTCATGTTCTAAGCCCACGTGTTACCGAATGAAAACCCGTGTTTCAATTTTAAAGAATTATTCCCTCGTTACTGACGACACACTTTAGCTCATATGAAAATTGTTTTCAGATCTCAACGGATATAGTAATCCGTAATCCAACGTGGCATGATGTCTCACGTTTTTCGAAAGGAAGAATAGTTTCAACTGTTGTTCCGGATATTGTGAACACTAGAAATCTAGACAAACTCTCCGAAAAAGCAGACACAATATCGTCGGTTGCAAGTAATTTTAAAATTATTAAAAAGCGCATCTCTATTCAAGATAAAGCCCAGCAACTTCTATCGCAAGAGCTAAATTGTAGGTTTTCCGATTCGATCCTACTGATACCACGAAAATTACCATATTTATGCGTATTTATAGATGGTATACTAATTCTGTATGTTACCTAACATAAAATAAAATATTTATTATTTTAGGACAAGATACAACTGGCCGGGCTCTCCTGCTTGCAAAACGAAAAGAACTTCATAATTTGAAAACACATTATAATTCTTTGACAGCAGCTGCTGAGAAATGCCACGGATTCGGTTTTAAAATTATTGATGGTGTTCCTATTGCTGATAATAATTTAGTGATGGAAGCTCAGGCCTGTATATATTTTACGGATGCAGAGTTGTTCTACATCGTATTCGTGAATGCCGCTAATGAAAATGACTACGTAGTTTGTAAGGTGACCAAAGAAAATAATTACTATCCAAGAAAAATTGAGCCGAAATTAACACGTTTTATAAGAGAAAATTTCCTGCAAGCTGTGACAAGGAAAAACATTGCGATGCTAGTAAACCCATAAGTAAGTAAAAAAAACCACTAAGAGTTATGCGTAAAACATTTATGAATATTAATTTGGTGAACTCTAATTATTACTACGAGGAATCAGAGCCTATGTGCTTTCGTTTATTTGCATTAATCAGTTGTTTAACTGACTTATTTGCACTTCCATCTACAAACATTAGTACAAAGTAGTTTGTTTACGTCACATCATATATGTCAAAGATGGATTACGTTACGTGTTAATTTAGTAATTTCTATGTGTGTGACTAGAAAAACTAACCAATAGAAAAATCGATTAGATACGAGTAAGTTAACCGTACAATAAATTTTACACTTATTCCTTCATAATGATGAATAAGTACACCGAAGACGCCAGGACGATTCGACGGAAACGAGCGCATTTATCACACTTTTAACATGCAAATACGCGCTTATATGTAGAATTTTGGTACGAAACACGCCTTCACCCAAAGACTTCTTTTCCTTGGCAACGGACGATCTGCATTTTACTCGAATATCTAAATTCGAGTAAAAGTTCGAGCTCTTGTCGAACTGCTCGATCAGTAATTTCATCACACGTAAGCCTGAAGCGCACAACGCACCTCGCGTTGGCTGTGAGAGACCTCAAGGGAAGTGGGTGCAATACGCGTTTCAGAGTAGTATTCTCAATGACATGTTTTCTCGTGCTAAGATTAATTGATATAAACAGTTTTCCTAATGATAGACCAGTAGTTTATTTAGTAATAGGTACTAGATGAAAACCCTTCAATTGGTTTTGAAAAACGCATTATAAACGCTTTAGGTCATATTACTTCGTGGCGCGTACTGTCTCACATTCCTCTTCTCTGAAGTTCTCTCTCAACGTTCTCTTTCTGCTCAGTTCTGACAGGATGATGGTGAGGGAACGGGACAATTTTGCTCTTCGTAAAGTAGTATGTTGCCAATTTATCACCGCAATGTTTCCCCGCACATAGTAATTTTCTTACATAAATTATTTTCAATAACCGCAAAGCGAAGTATAAACTCTTTTCTACAATACACTTCTGTGGGGCAAAAAGGGAATGTTTTCAGATCCGCATGGTTGCCAGCATTCTTTCCTTCACTGAAACGGTACCATAGTAGTACATACCATATGAAATGTTAATTTTTTTATTAGTAATTAGTTTATTAGTAATTAGTTCCCCTTTGTGTCATAAATTGTATCATGCTGTCATTTATATTATGCGTATTGTAATGTACATAGTAGAATTGACTGCGTAGTTAAAATTATTTTTATTATGTTGTTCAAACCAGATATACCATGGCAAATGTATTACGAGTATACAATTTTTATTATTGTAACTGTACTTGGTCAGCGCAACCATGAAAATTGTAACGTTCAATTGAATGCTTGCTGTTGAAATAATAACAGTAATTGATCAATTGGGCTATTGGATTTTTTATATGAGCATGGTAATTTTAAAAACATTACGTTGAGGGTTGCATAGTTTTCTTCTCAGACCTACAAGATATTTATTTTCAATGTTTGCACCGTCTTGTAAAGATCGCTTCTGATTCAATTAAAATTGCGTTAACATGTTATTGAGATTATGCTCAAAATAACCAAATACATGAAATTTCTGATTTTTATGTTTTCATCCTTGGCATGTGTGACTATTTTGTTCTGGAAACTAAATGTGATCAAACATGATCTTCTTTTGAAGTCTTATAGGTCATATCAGGCATAAAATTTGATAACGACTCAAAAGCATTTGTAAACAAACATTCTAAGGCCTTTACACGCGAACCAATGTACGCCCACGCAAACCAACAACATCATCGGATAGGAGCAACTATCACCTTTCCGAAAGTGGTATTGCTTTGCGTGGGCGTACTTTGGTTCGCGTGTAAAGGGCTTTAGAAAATTTGTTTACAGATGCTTTTGTGTCGTTTTTTTTTTTTTTTCATTTCGTTTATTTGGCAGGCTCAAATGTTATAAAAATAACTTAGCGGAGCCGAGTAACATAGAATACCAATTATGGTACTCAAAATACAAAAAAAAATATACAAATATATTTTATCACATGATTTTTCTGGGTGGCGATCGAAGCGGCGACAAAGCGATCTTCTCCCGTGCACGCAACTTCTTTCTTTCCCGAATTTGTTCCTCATTTTCATTGAACCCAAATCGTGATCGCTGCTGCTGTTTGTCAACATCGTTTCCCGTTGCATGCTCTCCGCTACTCTCGACGGTCGTCGGGGTAGTCACGTCCATTTCGTTATCTTCATTCAACATCTCCAAACCCGTGTCCGTTTCCTGATCGCTAATGACAAACGACGGTTTTGTGCCGTTATCAAATGTTATGCCTGATATGATTAGTTTTGACTCAAACAACATTCTGACCACGTCCTCGAAGGCACTCGGAACATGTCGCATGAGGCCATTGGGATCTTGGCTTTCCCAATCTCTCTTTGAATGTAATTAATATAATGGTTGATTTTTTTACCATTATATTGGCAACACTGCCAGCGCTATCTCGCAACATGTTTTGTTACTCTCTGAGAGAGGCAACACGTAGTTATTAAACGGTTAAACGTGGCTATTTCGAATTAAACCGTTGAAAGCTTGACCTCAGACCTTAAAGAAGGTGGTAAAATTTTGATCACAAATTCGGAAAAAGCTCAGAAACTTGCTAAGCAATTCGAGAGCTTCCATAATTTCAGTTTGGGTCTTACTAGTCCTATTTAGAATCAGTTTACTAGGAATGATCTGAATATTTTCTTTCGGGAAAATATTTTTGATGATTCCTGGGGGACGGTTTTCCTGATTTGGATGAAATAAGATCTATAACTAAAAAGTTTCAAAATATGAAAGCTCCAGGTGATGATGGAATTTTTTAAATCCTCACCAAAAAAACTGTCTTTCTTGGTAAAATTATTTAACAGATGTTTTCATTTGGCATACTTTCCTGATAAATGGAAAAATGCAAAAGTTGTTCCAATTTTGAAGCCGGATAAAAATCCAGCTGAAGCTTCTAGATATCGTCCAATAAGTTTACTTTCTTCAATAAGTAAACTTTTTGAATAGATAATTTTGAATAGAATGATGCTTCACATCAAAACGAACTTAATTTTTTGCAAATGAGCAGTTTGGATTTCGCCATGGGCATTCCACTACTCACCAACTCTTAAGAGTTACCAATTTAATTCGTTCAAACAAATCTGAAGGCTGCTCAACTGGAGTTGCTCATCTAGACATAGAAAAAGCATTCGACAGTGTTTGGCATGAAGGTTTGATTGCTAAATTGAAAAAAGTTTAATTTTCTACTTTATATTATGAATTTAGTTCAAAATTATTTAACTGACAGAACTCTGCAGGTAAATTATCAAAATTCCAAATCTAATCGACTACCTGTTAGAGCAGGAGTTCCTCAGGGTAGCAGGGGCCTATATTGTATTACATTTTCACTTTGGACCTCCCTGATTTGCCTCAGGGTTGCCACAAATCTTTGTTCGCTGATGACACAGGCATTTCCGCTAAAGGAAGAAGTCTTCGTGTTATTTGCAGCAGACTGCAGAAAAGTTTAGATATTCTCTCTTCTTATTAACAAAAATGTAAGATTTCTCTCAACGCTTCCAAAACTCAACTTATAATATTCCCACATAAGCCTAGAGCTTTCTTTTTGAAACCTAATAGTGGATTTTAATTTTAAGATGACAATTGTTAGAGTTACATACAGGTACAAGAAACCTGTTTAAAATAATGAATGTTCAAAGCAGGAACAATGTAAACACACTTTGATATATATCATAATAATTAAGGTTGGTAACTTACTGTAGTAGCTGAAGCACCTAGATTAAACTGAAATGTAATTATATTTGAATTTGAAACAATAAAAAATTAAAAAAGGCATTCTTTAATAAAAAATAAGAAATATTTAATTTACCGATGTTCCGGTTCTTCCAAGGGACCATCCGGTGACCACTCAGAGTTTATGACTAGCTGATAAATCAAAAATCTTCATTTTGCTACATTTCTAGAAGCAAATGAAAGCATACCACAATCTAATATAAAATTCCGGTGACCAATCAGAGTCAATGACCAGCTACTATATGGAAAACCAGCATTTTGCTACATTACATTTTGATATAGAGACTAATCCTGGCATACTATAATAAAACTATAAAGTAATACTTTTACGGATGATCCGGATCATCCACAGGGTGAGGTGACCACTGAATCGATGCCCTCCTGAAATATTAAAAATCAGTATTTTGTTGCATATTGATATAGAGACAAATCAAGGCATACTATAATCACTTTTCTTATCATTCATTCAACTGATCAACGAGTTAGTATCTAAGGATAAAAGGAAAATAGTGCCGAAAGTAACAAACAGTCCTTCCGAAACGCCTGCATGTTTGTTTTTTAGTTTAGTTTTGCATATACATGTTCGAGTGACATATTTGTGTATTGTGAACACTACAAATGTTTTGTCTAACAAAATGTGCACATTACATAATCGGATAAATGAATGGTCAAAATTATTACGTTTCAATAAGAAACATTACTTCGACTTTTCATTCATACATAATTTTTCTAAAATTAGTTTTGAGTATTCGAACAGTATTTCAATAGAAAGGGTATCAAATATATATGAATATGTGCAGCGTATTTTCAAACTAGGAATAAATATTGATTTAGACCTTAATCTTATGGATAGCACATTGTGCAAGCAACAAATCTATGTTGCCGCATGGTTGCCATTATGGCTATGATTTTTATAAATTCATATTTGAAATTCATTCGTGAGTTTCTCAAAATTCTTTGAGAATATGCTCGAACATTTAATAATTGATTAAAACTTATGGTATAGAATAGGAAATAGACTCATTTATTAGGTGATCCTTTTAGCCATTATGGTTTTATAACCGTTACAAGGAAGCGGGGTATGGTTTCCCCATATAAAATAAAAAAATAATAACTTTCACTAGTTTTCTCCAGAGAGTTTCTTTTGCATGAGTGGGCAGATAGCCATGAATTTGGGCTCAAATTAACCTTAGGTATCAATTTAGGGAATAGACTATATCTGATTACAATGAGAATCATGATTTTTGAAATTCATGCACAAACGTGCAATGAAGTCAGGTTTCAGATTTTTTCATTCCGGTGGGTCCTTAAAGAGCATAACATATTTACACCCTATTTTAAACGTTTTTGGAGATTCCCAAAACTGCCCTTTTCAGCAAATTGTCCCAGCAGCAAACTGAAAAAAAACGCTGTTCTAGATATTTTTCACTATGAAGCCTTATGGATATGACAAGTAATTCGATTAGGTACTGGAGCATATCCTCCGATTACTTGCTCTTATGGTGCACTAATTCCACTATCTTCCGCTTCTTGCTTATGCTTGATTAATAAATGTCGCGACAAATTGAACGTAGAATCACATTTAAATGGTTTACCAGCCTCACCACAAAACGAACACCAAGATAAGAAAATCTCATTTCCGTCACTATTTATCATTTTTTTTTTCTTATTGAAAATTTGCTGGATAACATCTTCCCTTTTTCAGACCAAATTCACAACAGCCACGCACGACTAGGTTCACCATATCAAAAACTTGAAAAGGAGGACATTTCATTTGAGGTTTGGAGACTAAGGAGGACAATGATTCCTTTTCTCAACATTAAATGAGAACAATGAGTAAAACGTTTTAATAATATGTGCGCTATCACAAAATTCATGATTTGCAAATGTTCAATTGAGATTGTGCATAACTTGTAATCGTTACCAATTCAATTCTTCTTCTCGTTATACTTCTGAAAAATGCATGAAACTAGCCTTCATAATTCATTTTAGATACTTGGAAATGATCTAGTCTTGCTGATTTGCATGAAAACTGCAGCTTTACAGCCAACCATCCCAACTTTTATCATGTACAAAAATCAGGATACATGTTATCGCTGATTGAAACCAACATGGAACATCTAAGCAACCTGTTAATTTTACCAAGAAAGCGTTGTAAGCGAAGAGGCGCGATTAGCGTTGTATACAAAAGAATTCCTATAATTGATATTATTCCTTACATTCGATTTAACGCTTCGCGTGCCTTTTCGGTCTCAGTATGGCAGCGGCCTAACCAAAATATCTAAAATCCCATAGAATGTTGTAGAATGGTTGTGTTCCATTTGGTGAATTTTAACTTAAATTTGACAGATAGAAAATTTTCAAATAAACCTGCTATTGTACCAGACTTATTTCTGGCAAACCAGGAGTCAATTTTGACAAACACCTTCTAGAAAATCACACGATCAACAACAGAGAGATTTTCGTTCATTCTAATTTATTTTCGATATGTTAAATTTTAGTAAAATAAATTATAATGTTCGAAAATCCCTCTGTTTTTGATCGTCCGATTTTCGAGAAATTGTTTGTCAAAATTGATTCCTGGTTTGTATGAAATAAGGCTGGTAGAATAGCAGGTTTATTTAAAAATTGTCCATCTGTCAAATATAAGTTAAAATTCGCCAAATGGACCGCAGCCTAAATGTAGGGGGGTTGTAGTCTTGTAGTATACTCCTAGTCTCACCATCGAATGGCATTTGCTAGATAAGGGGGCTTATTACGGATGTCACTTCATGGTGAAAAGTTGTCACTTGGCGTCACGGTTAAGTGATTACCATTTGATTTGTACGGCAATCACGGCTCTTATTTTGAAAATCACTTCCTTATCACCGTGTAGTGACACCCGTAATAAGGCCTAAGACGACATAATTAAACAAATAAGCTCTGCAAACAACGCTCATCGAATACAATTTTATGAATATGTTACTGGAAAAAAATGAAAGGATTAAAGAGGAGGACATTTTCGGGCAAAAGAAGGATGTAGAAAAATTATTGAAAAAGGAGGACATGTCCTCCTTTAGGATATCATAGGGTAACCCTACGCACGACGCGAAACACTCATGTGTAGTGACTTATTTGACTTAAAATGATCTTTATTTCTTGTATTTTCTTGTATCTTGTTCAGTGCTGTAAATTCTCAAAATCATTTGAGCATTTTTGATGAAAATGAGAAAAGTAGCTTTTCGCTATCAAAGGGGACCTCCTCCGAATGGGTGATATCAGTTGCTTAGTCATTTGACGAAGGCATGGATCATTCTCATTTGAGAAACGCTATATATCATTCAATTGAGTGTAACCTACACACAAACGGAGCTCTGGTCAACATTCCGGCAAAAAAGCCAAGCCAACCCGACACCAACCTGACTTCTACAAAACCCCAACCCGATGTTGACCCGACATAAACTCAAAATTGACCCGACAACAACACGACATTGAGTCGACATCGACCTTAAAATAACCTTAAATTGATCCGACATCGGGTCGACTTGCCTGTTCGGGACCATTTTGCTGGATTTCTTCCATACTCCACTGTCGTATATCAAATGATACTGAGTGACTCAATTGACAGTGACAATGAGCTTCGAATGAAAAAGGGGCTCTTCAAATTATGGTCATGTGAGAATTCGTTTACACAGAATTGATTGAATGGTTGTATTGGTTCATCTTCAATCGAATGATATGAAAATTTACAGCACTGATCTTGTTCTTGTGTTTCTTGTATCTTGTAAACCTCTATGTATGACTTATAAAGTGACACAGATGCGTCTTTACAACTTTAGTTCTTCTGAAATTTCAATTTTAATTAATCACAGTTCCTAGTCTTCTAAGGCCTGTTTAGAGAATGACCACCTTGGTGGGATTGGTTTGTGCCTCATATGTAGTAGGTCCATTTTATGCTTTATTGCTTCAACAACAACAACTCAAACCTATGCTCTAGAGAGTGGGCTCTGCAGAGAAGTCTCTCGAGAGGTAAACCCCCGAGATCTTTAAGGAGAGTGAACTCGAGAGCACATTTCATTCATTTCTCTAGAGAGAGTGATTTAAGTTTTCAAAACAGAAATTCTCAATAAGCACTCTTTCACACTTGGCTTGTCGTGTTCTCACCGCAAACGTGGTTATTTGCTCGTATGAGTTGCAATGCATACATCCTCAGAGGAGGCAAAATATACGTACGCTAGAACCGCATTTGGGTGAAATGCAGCCCAGTGGCAGGCGCGTAGTCAACATGTTATACCGTGACAGGGGGCCCAGAACAGCGAAATAAACGATTTGAACCCGGGACATGCTGCCTACTGTCAAACGCTGCTGATGGTATAGGCCTCGTCACTGGCCTGGTGAAATGACATCACTGAGGCAAAGATATTTCATTAACAAGATATCCCACAAATCAATTCCTCGAACAAGGCAATGGATACACCACCCTTATGTGATCGCAGTGCCATCTCGTGAGTGCACATTGAAACTGTTGGGAGTCCCCCGCTAACTTTAGCACCAGGGCTCAATAAATGACAGATGTCAGTATGACATATGCCAGTGTGGACGTTGATGATCAGCCGAGGGAAGAGGATGATCGATGTCATCATCATTATATTGCGATACGCCTTTTTAATGCACCACCAACGTAGAGTGCGCCACGCGAGTTCGAGAAGAAACGTCAACCAAACCGTTTGTTTACATCAGAATAAGTCTTTTCCCCAACGCAAATAACAGCATTTTTCATTCAAAATCTTGTCAATTTCCATGGGTAATTGTCTTATTGTACGATTTTCCACAAATCTGAAGTGATTTGCACCTTAACTAATCACACACAAGAAATCCGGAAGATCATAACCACTAAGGCACTTTTCTAATTTTCCATTTTTCTCAACAAAAATATTCCTGAACACCAGCAGGATATTTTCAAAAACGTTACAGAATTAAATTTTTCAACTGTAGATTAAGTTTTGCAGCATCTCAGATGAATCAATTTATCAGAAAAAGTAAAAAAGTGTTCCGCTTCCTATGTCTCAAGGCAAAAATGTATGCTCACAACACTCTTTTTGACGTTCTCCTATTCACCACCAGAGGTTGAATCGATCGTTTAGTTTCTATTAAAAAGGCCTATAGCAAGATTCTCACTTCGTTATGATTGGATCCATTTTCAATCATTACCACGTTATACGCATCAGAAAAGCTTGAGAAAACAATAATAAATGCAGATACGTCCCTTCGAAAAAGTAATCGAGAATTGATGATTTATGAAGCTGTTGCTCAACATAATAGAAGTTGCATAGAAGTATACATGGAAAAAACGCAACGTATCGAAATCATTGCTAAACAAACGTAATAAAATATGCCGTCTTCCTTCGCCAACGCTGCACGCTATTGGCTATTCAAAAATTACGATGGAATAATGATTACTTTTCTATTTTATAAAGAAGGTATTTTTCAATGACGGCGAATTAAATCGTAAACTAAAGCTGCCGAAGCTGAGTGATGACGATGAGTGATGACACCACTTCGTGTTTTGATTTGAGCTGTACCCTCCGCTCAGTGGTATGGGTTCGTACATGTATAGATGATGGTGTGCGTGTTTTCTTCCAACGCTGCAGTTCAACGTTGTATCGTCAAAGACCTATTGGCGCTGTTATCTGTCTCTATAAATTCCAAAGAGTGAAGGGGGACTGAGGGTAAGGAAATGAGAGATGCGATACGCATTTTTAATAGAAACTAAACGATCGATTCAACCTCTGGTGGTAAATAGGAGAACGTCAAAAAGAGTGTTGTGAGTAGAAATTTTTGCCGTGAGACATAGGAAGCGAAACACTTTTTATTTTTCCTGCTAAATGGATTCATCTGAGATGCTCCAAAACTTTATTTACAGTTGAAATTAATTCTGTATAGTTTTTTGCAAGGATCCGGCAGGAATATTATTGTTAAGAAAAATAGATAATTATAAAAGTGCCACTAAGTTTTGATCTTCCGGATTTCTTGTGTGTGAATAGTTTAGGTGCAAATCAGTTCAGATATGTGAAAAATCGGAAAATATGGCTATTACTGATGGAAATTGGCAAGATATTGAATGAAAAATGCTTTAATATGCGTTGTGAAAAATCCTCATTCTGATTTAAACAAACGGTTTGTCTGATGTTTCCTCTCGAATTCGCTTGTCGAACTCTACATTGGTGATGCATTAAAAAAGCTTATACACTGAACCAAAGCACCCGCCGCCCGTTGAATGCAATCTCATTCAGCGTTCAGCAAAACTAATGATTCCTGAGATTGAATGACAATCAAGTCGAATGATTTTATGATCAGCAATAAGTTATTTTTGTTTACATCTCAAAACAATGTTTTTTTTTCTATGTCATCCGATAATCAGTCACATATTAACAGGCACATTAAGCGAATGTTAAACGGCGCCGGTGGTGTAGTGGTAAGCGTGATTACCTCTCACCCCAGCAGGCTTTGGTTCAATACCAGTCGGCGCCGCCGGGATGTTCTGAGGCATAACATCTCTGATCACGCCTTCCTTCGGATGGGAAGTAAAGCCGTTGGTCCCCGGTTCATGAGTTGATGGGTCTATAGGTAGGGTCCAGGAGTGGGAGGTGCCTTTCTGGCACGTCGGTAGCATTGGTGCTCAGCACGGAAAACAAGATCGACGGAAAAAACAAACCAAAGGAAAAAAAAAAAAATTAAGCGTATGTTTTTCATCATGAACCAAAATGAATATATTTCTTTATAGCCTCATTTTGAAAATCATTCTATTTCAGGTTAATCATCAACTTTCGGTTATTCTTCATATCAGTTAGCAAATGGTGACGAACAAACAGCATTGTGACTGCGCGAGTTTGTTTATTCTATGAAAAAAGTGAAATTTTGTTTCATTCGTAGTGATTTGTGAAAAAATTAATTAGACGGGCAGTGGTAACTATGGTGATAATCACCCCTATTCTGTATTTCGTTCGAAACGAAATTCCTATACAAAAGATACAGAATAGGGGTGAATATCTCATCCGTTGACGAGAAAACTCGAGTGGTACATGGTTAGAAAAAAGCACCCAAAATTAAGTTCTTTTCACTCATCTCGGCACTATAGTGCAGGAACCCAAAAGTAGGTAAAGCGGGTCAAAGTAATTTCCATTTACTTGTGTGCAGTTCGTATGGAATTTTCCACTAGCTTTTTAACCAAAAGTAAGTTAGTTGTACCCAACAGTAGGTAAATATGATTATACTCAACGTTGGGTTCCAACACTTTACTACCCCTGTTGGGTGGTTTTGCTCCTTCTTTTTTGACAACATTAGAAGGAGAAAATGAGACGTTGTTTGTTTTTTTCTTCGCTTGTGCTCCCGGTACAGAAATTTGTGGCGTCGCGTGTGATAGTTTTTGATTTCAGTTTGTTTACGCGTTGTATGATTTTGTGAGCGGTCGCTTCGTGTTCGCGTCATGGAGCAATCGACTGCATTCGACCAGAGGATTGATTCCCGTAGGGCGGGTCTATGATCGGAGCTACTACACCAAGCGTTACATAGCTGCTTGCAAGGGATTCAGTTGGACTGATTTGGTGAGATTGTTCCATTTTTCTACTTTTGTCTATTTAAACTTAATTTCTATGAATGCGTATCGTTTGGAATCATTTGATTCGGATGAGACTCTTAACTTTTATTTGTTTACATTGTGTTTCAATTGGTATTCTTAAGAACTTCACAAAATAAGGTTTCAATATTTAAATTGAGCAGATCGACTAGCCTGGTGGCTGCCGCTTTTGCTTACTGAGTAGAAGACCGTCGGGGATCCACATTGTAAAGATTCCCTATTTTCAGCTTTTTTACAGGCTGGAGTTGTTGTTTGAACCATTTAGTTTATCTATTTAATTTATCTGTATAACAATTATTCACAAGCATTCTTGCAAGTCAATTCAAGAATAGTTTGATGATGATAAATCTTCCTAATATTCACATTACAGTTATGACCCGATCCTGTCAATCTCTCCGCGCATCAGACTGTTATTTTTCAATAATTCCACATAATTGTAATTTCATACCTTCCTCCTTCAAGATGAATGTTTAAGATACACATACTTTGCTAGCTGACAAAATGGGATCATTGCTGTATAATTATTATCTTTTTGCAGCCTTCATTCAGACTGGATCTATTGATTTAAATTATTTCAGTTTTCTTCCAGCTCTTTGATGACGGAACATCACTAGATTTATACTGTAATGATTCACTCTTACAGCTTTCACCCTGGTTTTGTCTGTGGATTTGATTTGTTTGAATTGGTTTTCAGCTCTTTGGTGTTGGCAGTCGCGGGCGATCAATTTTGCTCATGCTCATGCTCTAAGTTCATTTTCAGCATTTCGATGATGGAACGTCTTCAGATTTATATTATAATGGGGCTTATTACGGATGTCACATCACGGTGAAAAGTTGTCACTTGTCGTCACGGAGAAGTGATTCCCATTTGATTTGTACGGTAATCACGGCTCTTATTCTGAGTATCACTTTCTTATCACCGTGTAGTGACACCCGTAATAAGGCCCAATGATACACCATTTGGTTCTGGCTTCGGGCAAATCCAAGTATAATGCATGATAACACTGATTCATTTAAAACCATGGTCGCATCACTTATCAAGGTGAATCCTGATCCAACGAACCCAACTTACTAACAAAATCTCCTTTTCTGTGTCTTTTGTTGGGGTGCAGAGGTAAACACGGCCCACAAACAACAAAGGTCACTCTAATATTCCTTCCCTACTCCCACCTGATTGCAAGGACGTGGCCGGCGCCGTTATTGATCTACAACATATAGAGTCACTGAAACTTGTACAATGAGAATGGACGGTCACTCCCAGCCCCATTCAGTTGATTCATTGTACAATTTCACTGATTCTGATCAATCACGGAGTGCAGTCAATCTAAGCTAAGCTAGCTATTGGTTATCCTATTTGTATAGTGTTTATAGTACTACATATCTTTCATTATTGACTTTACATCATTTAATATTATTGTAAATTACATTTTATTATACTTAATTCTTAATGTTAGCTATTATGAGCGGCTCCAGGGAAGCATAGTGTCAGCTTGAAAAGAAATCTGAATCGTTCATTATCTGTTTTGGAAAAATCTTGTGTTTATTGTATCTTGTTACATGGCATTATAACGCATTTTCAATATTACATTACATTTAAATAAGTATTAACCCGGTTACACACATTTCAGGTCATCCAGGTCTTAAATAAGATGGGATCCGTTCCTTTTATCAACAGTTGTGATATTGCATCATATGCTGAAAATATATGAATTATCGCGTATTTCTGTTGTTCATTACATACCATGTGAGGGCTTAATCGTGTTTTGCCATCTAGTGTTTTGGTTTTGAGATGCTCGATAACCTTAGAGGGATCGGTTTTGCTTAATGAGCGGAACATCATGGGTTTAATCCCAAGCTCTCCCACAACATAACACAACACAAACATATCAAGTATCATTCTAGCTAAAAATATTTATTTGCATAATATAACCTGGAAATTTCAGGGTTACATCTTCCTTATTGGGAGCTGAGGAGACATAGAGCTGCATCATATTGTATGTAAAATAATTATTATTTTCATTGCGGAATACCAGTTTTTTTTTTATCCATATAAATGTATTTTCATTATTACGTATTTTAAAGTTCTAATATATTTCATTTCTCCATTACATATGTTTACTATATATATAAATAAATACTGGGTTGGGAGGGAGCATCAGGGTATCATTTGACCTGGAACTGGACGATTGGAGTGGTATGACAACCGGAGTCTAGGAGGGAATAAACACTATCATTTTCTTTATCCTACCGATTCGATTGTGATGGTGTGAATTCTACTCCAACAGTTTCATGGAGATTGACGCGCCCTTCTTAACAAACCATCCTGTAGGAAGCTTAATAAGTATTGCGAATTGCGTTATTCGATTTGTTGGATCGTATCGTTGGAAGGAGATTCTTAAATTCCCGTGGATTTCGCGTAAGTGCCTCTGCTTACGGGTCCACCCCACCGTTTTTGGCCCTTCATACAGCGATATTGTGAATTCAGATCGGTAGCTCAAATTGATCTTGCTATTAAGTGGAGCTGCATACAAGACAAGATCTTCGAAGGGATGGTGGCTACCTTACATACATACATACATACATACATTAGAAGGAGAAAATGAGACAAACTAGTCAAAAGTAGGTAAAAGTGAACTGGCCGTTGGGTACTTTTTTCTTACCGTGTAGACGAGAAATTCTACCACATTTACACCGTTGCCTCGCAAATTGGTATACCCACAGCCATAGTTTTTGCATTGTTCGGTTGGTCCTTTGTTTCAATATTTCTCATATTTTTATTAACTAGTTTATTTATGTTTTATAGATAAAGATTGCCCCGCAGAATGTTTTGGTACGTTAATTAAGATCTATACTTGTGTAATAAAGTACATATCAATAGTAATAATTATCTTATTTTTTATTTAAATGTTATAGAAACATTTAATTACACAACCATTTCATTAGAGATGACTCAATAGTAGAAAAAAAGCATGTTTTTTTTCTTTTCTATTGATTAGTGGCCAATTATTTTCGTACTTATTATCAAATTAACAAAAATTTTACTTAGTAATGCTTATAACTGATTGAAATGGTTGTGTAATTAGTTATTTCAATAATATTTCTGAAAAGCAAATACCTCTATTAAGCCAACTACATAGATATGGGCATCATTTTAATACGATCTGATTTTCTTCCATTACAAGACTGAAGAGTTGAAAAGTTTATGTATGCAAATTATTCACATATAGTTCTATTTTGATTTGATTAATGTATGATTAAAACACTGATGTTAAATTATATTCATACATTTGACTTGATTATGTCAAAATATGAATTGAATGACGACCTTCTTAAAATCATCTAATTATAAGTATGGGGTGAGGTGAAAATCATTCAGTAAGCGGCGTGCCGAAAATCATTCAGTAGGGTGAGGCGAAAATCATTCAGTAGGCGGCGGGTGTTTTGGTTCAGTGTAGAGGTGAACGGTTTATTTACAAATACGCAACATTCTGATTGGGTAGCGAGCTGCGCAAGCAGTTGAATGTGTGTAACTAGAACGTTCAACAAAACGGACCAAGCGCTGTTAATGACGATTTCCGATTTGAGAATACTTCCCATATTGAATTTCATATTGAACGAAGCCATCATCGTCATTGAATACTCAAACATCCAGAAAAATAAACCTAACATCACTTTCTCTTTCATTCAGCATCTTAAGCCTTTCTGCTTTTACAACCTTGCCTCGTTGAATGGTCCGCATTCACAAAATACGAAGCCATCTTGCCTTAAAACGTCGTTAAACACTCAAACAAACATAAAAATAAAGCTACCCAAATTATAAGTTTTTGTTTTTTTAAGTTTCATTACGGAAATCGAATGGCTATTGGCAAATCAAAGTTGGCACTCGTGGAGAATAGAAGAACTATGAAAGTGATGATGGTTTCAAAATTTTCCACGTGGAGGTATACGATTGCAATCTTATAATGCTTTTATTTTGCAAATGTAGCATTTTATTTAAATCTGGTAGCTACTACAGTAGTAGAAAAGCTGAAATCTATGTATACACCTAAAAATCTGAAATTAAATTATTTTTTCTGTATTATATGTCTATTGAGTAGTCCTTAAGTTTTCTACTAACGTAGCACTAACTAGATTCAAATAAAATGCTCCATTTGCAACATAAAAGCATTTTAAGATTGCACTCGTATACTTCCCCGTGGAAAATTTTGAAACCATCATCACTTTCGTAGTACTTCCATTCTCCACGAGTGCCAACTTTGATTTGCCAATAGGCGAATCCAAAAGAAACTAAGCGATCCTTTCAGCCTCTGGCGGTTTATAGGGGAACCCTAAAAAGAGTGATGAGGGTGGAAATTTTCACCGTGAAGCATAGGAAGAGGCAGACCCCTTTCACTCTTTGGAATTTATAGAGACGTCGTTAAACACTCAAACAAACATAAAAATAAAGCTACCCAAATTATAAGTTTTTTTTTTTTTAATTTTCATTACGGAAATCGAATGGCTATTGGCAAATCAAAGTTGGCACTCGTGGAGAATAGAAGAACTATGAAAGTGATGATGGTTTCAAAATTTTCCACGTGGAGGTATACGATTGCAATCTTATAATGCTTTTATTTTGCAAATGTAGCATTTTATTTAAATCTGGTTGCTACTACAGTAGTAGAAAGCTGAAATCTATGTATACACCTAAAAATCTGAAATTAAATTATTTTTTCTGTATTATATGTCTATTGAGTAGTCCTTAAGTTTTCTACTAACGTAGCACTAACTAGATTCAAATAAAATGCTCCATTTGCAACATAAAAGCATTTTAAGATTGCACTCGTATACTTCCCCGTGGAAAATTTTGAAACCATCATCACTTTCGTAGTACTTCCATTCTCCACGAGTGCCAACTTTGATTTGCCAATAGGCGAATCCAAAAGAAACTAAGCGATCCTTTCAGCCTCTGGCGGTTTATAAGGGAACCCTAAAAAGAGTGATGAGGGTGGAAATTTTCACCGTGAAGCATAGGAAGAGGCAGACCCCTTTCACTCTTTGGAATTTATAGAGACAGATAACAGCGCCAAACGGTTTGTGACGAGACAACGTTGAACTGCTGCGTTGGAAGAAAACACACACACCAACATCTACACAGAAAAAAAAGTTGTTGAATATTACATCCAAACTGCTGCAACCAGGTCAATCCATCGGTTGTGTAATATAACGTTGAACGATGTACATCGATTTTGCGAACAAAATTACATCCATTGATGTAATATTGTATCTGCTTTTTGCTATTACATCATTATTTCATACATCAGCTTGAATTACATTGATCGATATTACATTTTTTGCTGTGTATACATGTACGAACCCACTCAACTGAGCGGACGATACAGCGCAAATCAAAACACGAAGCGGTGTCATCACCCATCGTCATCATTCAGTATCGGCTACTCCCGTTTGCGTTTGTTTTCACCAGCGTTGTCAAATACTCCCTACGTTAATAGGAAAGTAATGTTTAGAGTCGGTGTATAATGAGTCACGCCAAGAGTGAAGCCAGGTCTACCTATCGAACTGTCAAACCAGCTACCTATCGTGCAAAGTAAACAAACATTACGATGCTATGAAAGGTCTACGAAAGGTATTGCAATAAAATATAAAATATAATCGAAGAAATGATAATAAACACGCAGTGAGTATTCAATTGTCATGGGATACGTTTAGTAATGATCAGTAATCAAAATTTCTACTATTTTTTGTTAAGATAATTTGACAACATCTCTGATATAATGATGTAATACAGCCGCTATTATTTTTTGACGTAGAACTACGTCTTTGTCGACTATACTGGGGTGCAAATCAAAAAATATGTGTGGTGAAGGAGTGTTAGGTTTTGAACGCTTGTAACTTTGTCATTTACGCCAATCGATAGGATATTACATTACGAACCTGCTGAAATAAATATTTTTCCAATTTTTCTGTAATTAAACTACATATTCCAGGTTTATGCAGTATTCCAGAATTTCGAAAGATTTTTTATTCGTATCTGGATTCTAAACTTCATTTCATGAAGGAAATTGGTTGGAAATTCTATCTAGTATGAAACTTTAGTGTGATAATTTATTAGCTAGATGATGGTCTGAAGAGTGTATGTAGATAGTTTCGCTACAGTACGGCATTATGAAAATTGAATATAAGTAGAAAATGAGTGAAGGGCTAATTAATGCGACCGTACTAGTCAAACGCAGGCTTCTTTACTCGCATAAATGCGAACCATTACTTAACCTTGCCGAAAATGGTTAAACATTGTTTATAATCTCTACTAAACTTTAACTGAAGTGGTTATGGAACTTTACATGAACGATTGTGTGATAAACTTTTAACTTTATGAATTATGGTTTTTTGGAAGTGAACCTTACAAATAATGGGTTGTTAAGAACCATTACGTTTCCAAATTCTTTTTTTCTCCATACATGTTTGGTAAAGAATTATATTGGAGTCTTTAATTCCAAAAATTATAATAGTAATATAATAATAATAATTATATGTTATAATATAAAATAAATATTATATTAATAAAAATTATTTAAAATTATATTATTATAGGGATTGTTGTATAGGGATATTGAGGTTATTTAAATTTGCGAGGAAATCTACAATTTGGTTCTTTATGGATATTTAGGTTATTGCATATCCGTGGTATGCATTGAAAATAGGGTTGCTACCACTTATTTCCTATAAACATTTGTTTTTTTTTTAACTATCAAATCATTGGATGTTATAATGATAATTAGTACTTGTAAGTTACAACAAGAGTTTGTTATTTAAGTTTTTGACCAATAAAACTTGTAAATTTCCCTTTTAGAGCATCACAATAAGCGATTTTACGATTCATGGACGCTCACTCTAAGTGAACACTCACGAATCATAAAATCGCTGATTGTGATGCTCTGAAAACGAAATGGACAGGATTTATAAGTCAAACACATACTTTGAAACCTCTTTTTACAAGCATAACATATCATTAGAACAGCCAATAATTTCAAAATTCCGAAAAAAAAAAACATTTTTTTATGGCAAGTGAGTGGAAGCAACCCTGGAAAATAGATCAAAAAAACTAAATTTCATAAATTTTGATACACTGCAGCTATTTTAAATAAATATGATTACATTAGCAAAAATCACCATCATAGCACCCCTCAGTGGGACGTTGTATGGGAGCAAACAACCAATTTGTTAGTTTAGTATCAAAAAGTGAATTTATTATTTTGCTTTAGCTATAAATAACTATGATTCATCTTCTAGAATATTACGCCCCAACTGTAACCCCAACTGCAAACCTTCAACTAAATATTCTTCAAGCGCGTCACTGATATTTTTATCGTGATACCAGGTTGCTCAGAAATAATTCTAAGGACTTTCAGGATATCAAAGATTGTATGTGCAAACGTCAACTAAGTGTGAACAAGAACAAACAGGTGATGCTGGTAGTGGAATCAATGTATCATCTTCTGTATTGTATTGAATCCCTATCAATAAAATGAAATAGTTCGTATGCCTGTCAGGATGGCCAAATAATCGGTCGTGTTTAATTTTCATCAGGTATTACACAACGTAGGAAAGTTCTGCCCGTGCGTGATGAAAGGTCTTAAGAAAGTTCTCTGCATATTTTCCAGGACTGTAGGATGATCAGGTTTTATTCTGAAGAGCTTGAATTCTCCAATCATTCAAATAATATCTATCAGGTTGGTCAGAAACTATTAAAAAGACCTTCGGGATATCAAAGATATTCAGGAAGTTATCTGGAATTTGTTTCAAGACTTCAGGATGACCTGTTTATCAATTCAAATCACGTCTCTTACGCTTTATTTTTTATACCGGGCTGCTCAAAAATTATTCCAAAAGCATCCAGGATATCAAAGATCTCAAGGAAGTCCTCTGGCTATTTTTCAAAGACTTCAGAATGATCAGATTTTATTCTGAAGACTTTGAACTGTGCAACCATTCAAATTACGTCTCTGAAATGTTCTATCGTGATAACAAGTTGCTCAGAAATATTCCAAAGTGCATCAGGATATCAAAGGTCTCAAGAAAAAAAAAATATTTTCTCAATACTTCAGGATGACCAAGGAGGAACAGGTATTATTCTGAAGATTTAGAAGTGACCAACATTTCTCACGTTTCTCAGATATTTTTTTTTATCTCAGTACAAGGTGGCTCAGAAATTATTCCAAAGACCTTCAGGATATAGATCTAAAGGAAGTCCTCATGATATTTTCTCAATACTTCAGGATGACCAGGTATTATTCCGTAAATCTAGAACTACCCAACAATTCAAATCACGTCTCAGATATTGCTGCGCCTTTTGAGCTAAGAGAACCCCCATAACATGGGGCAGAGAACAGGGACAATATGTTTATCATAAAACACCAAAGAACTTACAAGAACTTTCGCGAAGCTCAGAATATTCCGAAAAACTTACGTAATATCAGAGAAGTTTAAACATTTTTGGACTTCTTTTAAGTTTCCTAAACTTCCGAAGGGGTCAATGAACTTTGTTAAAGCTTTTGACCCCTTCGAAGCAACTCTTAACTTTTAAAAAGTTCTCTGAATGCCCTGGAAAATTCTGATCTTTACGGAAGCTTAAGAATGCAAGCAATCCCCACGATTCCTTTCTTAACCAAGAGAATTGTGTTGAAGAATCTGCAACGCTTTACATTGTAGCTGAGAGAAGTTCCTAGACCGGCAAGTAGCCGATGTTTGCTTCTGGATCAGTCCAGAAGTGAAGTGAAGTACATATGTGGTTTGCAGCCGCTATTTTTTCCTTGATTTGTTTTCCGTCGGTCTTGTTTTCTGTACCAGTGCTACCGACGCCAGGGAGGCAGCTACCGCACCTGTACCACAGCTAAGTAATATTGACAGATTCTCTTCGTCGACTTTCTCTTTTGATCCACACGACCATGTAAAGACATTCCCAGGTATTTTCAGCGCACAGATCGGTAAAAGAAGCATTTATCTAGCATATAATATGACAAACACAACAAGAAACGGTTATGTGCTCAAGTTATTAACGAAAGAGAAAGTCGACGAAGAGAATCGATCAATGTTACTTAGGACCTAATGCAATTTTTAGCTTGAAATAGGTTCCTGTTTCGGATGTCGAACATAAAAACAACTGCAGGAGTCCTTTTTGATTCGGTCGTTTTTTTTTTGTCAATTAGACAAACGAGGTGTTTTGTTTTGGTCAACAAAAAATTGTTTCTATTTTCGAAGCGATAGATTTTCGATTTTGATGCGAAAATGTAACAGAAATAAAGTAGCGGGCCTAAATTTTGCCTTTAGGAAGAGTAATCAGAGTATTGTCTGGCAGCATTAAAATGTCAATTTGTTTACATTTGTTACATACGACCTATTCACAAAATGCACTCCAGAACTATCAGTTGATTGACAGCTCTCTCGCGAATGCACTTACACATAGACACTCTCTACAATACGAGAGAGAATGGATGCGTGCATTTATAGTTTAATCCTCTCTTGGTGCTTACCGAATCGAGGATAAGGATTTAATCCAGATTTCCCAAAATCCGGATTAAATCGCGTATTATCCTCGATGGAGCTTACCGCTAATAGAGATAGAAATAAAAGAGGAAGAAGCCAATTGTCACCTCTTCCTCTTAGTGGTAATTGGAAACTCTTTCGCTCGAAAGCATATTACAAGAACATCATGATACGCGCTTGGATGTGTGATTGTCTTCTCAAGTGAACATCGAAGCAATAACAAACAAGTAAGAATCTTGCTATCGCAATATAATAAATGATATCGTTTCAATGTGCACTCCACAGATAGCACTGTGATCACATAAGGGTGGTAACTATATGCCTTGCATGAGGAATTGATTAGTGGGATATCTTGTTAATTAGATATCTTTGGAAGAGGACAATATTTTCACCTTTCACTGCAGGTGCTTGAAATCATAATTCACGTGGAATATTTTGTTTTCTGTATCGGGTTTGCAGTGATGCAGCTGGTGCTTCCATGTATTTTTGTTAAGAAAAGTGAAGATTTATTAAACTGCCCCAGCGGTTATGATCTTCCGGATTTTTAATGTGGTGTTATTTGAGCTGTACATCTGTTCAGATATGTAAAAAATAATAAAATAAGACTGTTCGGGAGCAGCGTGAATACCACCCACCCAAGGATACAACCCTGGGTAGACAAAGTCGACGGAATCGATCGGTTTGGAGAGATGGGTGGCGTCATGGATTCATGATTACGAGGTGATCGGGTAGATCTAGGAAATTAGATATATAGTTGTAATCTGCCTGGTATGGTAAACGGATCCTAGGGCCCTACTTGGGCGCCAATATCCAATGTTTTATGTATAAATGTAAATACGTTGTGCGTTAAATAAAGTAGTTTTATTGTGAAGTGTCAGTGTAATGTAAAACCCGTGTTTTTTGTAACCAACGATGGGCGAAATATTCCCGTAAGACACCATGAAGGACAGAATATTGGACCCCATTTTCACCGGGCAAATATATGTCAACCAGAGGCTTTTACCCCCTTTCGATGTTGTGGGTTGGATGGAAAAGGCCCCAACATTATGGTCCTTCGAACCGGATCGCCTCTGGAAAGCCATTGGAAGGACGGTCAAAAGGTCTGACTATAACGCTATCGGATTGGGAATGGCGCTCAACGGCCACTATTCATCTCGGGAATAATGCACCAAAACGCCATCATATCACCGAAAAATATGAAAGTTTCGCGCCATCGCGATCCTGAACAATTGTTTAAACAAAACCATCATTCACAACTTCACACTCAGTGTTCACTCGGCTGTCGACAAAAGCAGGCCACTCTCGATGTGTGCCACGCGATCGTCTGTTTTCTCGGCAGCAACCATTGTGTGGTCCTCTTCATTGTTCTTCATCAGCAGTTCTTTCGGTCGATGCGTCGTCGACTTTGGAAAGCAACCGTTTCGTGATGAATGTGTGAGTGCTGACCACGTTTTGCGTCCATTGCTGCAATGGACGCGCTCTGACCCTCGTTGGCGTAACTGCCATTCAATGAAACTACTAGAAGCGGCTCCAGTTCTGATGAATGAGGCTTTTTGGATAGCGGAAGATAAAGTGTTTATTGTGTTGTACCTTTTGACTATAATTTTAAGATGTATTGTATAGTGACCAAGAATCCTCGGCTCTGTAAAGTTTATTCGGTTGAGCCTTATCAAATAAATTAATAAACAAAAAAAAAAACTTCACACTGTACCATCTTTGCTGTAATAAATGAATCGGGACTGGAGCTACCTGAATATCCATCGCAACAAGGTGCAATCTATGCAAACCGCACTCTTCGCAACTCACAGGAACATGTGGAAACCTCATAATAATTCGAATATGGATTCTGGAATCTGCATAACTGGATTGAACTACGGAACATCAAATCATTGGCATCATTGGATGACGAAATCTACCTGACTTCACTTGATAGGTGCATGGACGTTGGACACTGAACCAGTGAAATCTCCTGGTTTCACAGGTAAATAAATAAAGTGTAATGTATGTGTCCCGCCGAAGCGGATCAATATTTCGTTCTAACACTCATCTTTTGACGTCTGGTAACATGCACTTACACTGGAGCTTGTCAACACTGGACACCAAGTTTTGGAATGGTCATCATTTTAACTAAAGTTTGTGAACGGGAATCACATATGGACTTATGGAATCACCACGGTTTACGAATTCTGACGGATTTTGTAAACATGCCAACTACCAACACAACGATCGCAATCAAGGCACGTGATGAATCCTCCTCATCTTACACTACCAACATCGGCTTGGACCAAACGAAGAGAGAGCTTCAACAGTCATTTTGCCAGGTCAGTACACTTAATGGTATATGTCCACCGAAGCCTGAACATAGGATACTACACCCGTTAATACAAATTATCCTCTTCATGTAAACATCACCACGCGATTTATTCATCGAGGTTACCACCACCGAGTAAAGATCACGAATACTGACTGGTAGGGCATTAGAACCCAGCACTGATTTCGACGATCCTCAGCCGAAACAATAAAAGCTGGAATTAAACCGAAACACTCTTCTCTCCTACCAATCGTATCTGTGTTGGACACGCAATTACGGGATACTAATAATCGGATGATCGTTAGACTCGACGTAGGAACACTCTTACCAAGGTTTGGTTACGGCTAAATTTGAATAGGATACCTATCGAGAAACAAAACTGGTCACCCTATCATAATTCTCAATCTCTCTCAGATTCTCTCTGTTTACTACGGCGGACGAGATCGTCGAGCAACTACTTCAATGCGATCACGATTCGCCTTGACACCAGTCCCGAAATGACGTTTCTTCACATACATTTTAAAATTTCTAATGGGGTTTTGCGTTGGAGTGAAAGAGTAAGAAAAAGTCCACCATGTTTCACACATAGACTGACAGTTACATATGAGATTTCTCCATAGGAGTAAAGAGTTACAGAGCTCTCGTCAATGCCAATAGCACAGCACCACGACAACGGTTGTTTTGAATACGACGACGATCGACGAAGGCTCAACACATCTGTAGGATCAGCTTTTTTTTTTATATTAATTTATTTGTGCAGGCTCAATCGAATAAACTTTACAGAGCCGAGTTATCATTTGCATTATACATGATTAATGTCTTAAATCTAGAGTTAAAGGAATCGAACCGATTACTCGCGGTCGTCTCGAGGTTAGTGGGGATTTACAATTTTTTTGATGGGGAAAGGGAGAAGGAGGTTTGAAATATGATTTATTATACAAATATGTAATTAATCCTAAAACATGAACTTATTTCTATTCATCTTGAAAACAAACATTAAAAAAAAACTACACGCACAATACACAAACTAAACACAAGGTTAATCAAACTTACAATCTAAGGTTAGTATTCTTAAAGTAAACATATATGAGTTTCATAAACTCCAGATCACGTCTAGCCAAAATATCCCGAACTGGAACATTAGGTTGTCTACCTCGAGCTTGAAGGGAATCGCACAGCTCAGATCTGACTCCACGATGCTCAGCACAAGACCAAAGGATGTGATCGGCGTCTTGGTAACCTTGTCCACATTCACAGAGATTGCTGTCTCTCAGCCCAACACGAAACAAGTGAGCGTTTAACGAATAGTGATTGGACATGAGGCGAGACATCAGACGAATGAAGTCTCGACCCACATCCAACCCCTTGAACCAAGGACTCTTCGACACCTTAGGGATGATCGAGAATAGCCATCGTCCCAAACTTCCTTCACTCCATTTATTTTGCCAGCTGGCGAGCGACTGTTGACGATAAATGAAGAAAAATTCATTGTAGGCGATTTGTCGATCGTAAATATCGCCTTGCATAGCGCCCACCTTAGCAAGTGAGTCCGCCTTCTCATTGCCCGGAATCGAGCAATGAGATGGGACCCATGCAAAGGTGATGACAAAAGATCTTAAAGATAAAGCACTCAGAAGCTCTCGTATTTTCATGAGAAAATACGAGGAGTGCTTTACCGGCCTCATGGATCGAATAGCCTCGACAGAACTGAGACTATCCGTAAAAATAAAATAGTGATCTGGTGCAAGTGAGGCGATCGTTTCTAGCGTATAGTGTATTGCCGCCAGCTCAGCAACATATACGGAACAAGGAGCTTGAAGCATTCGAGAGGCGCTATGAAATTCGTTAAAAATACCAAAACCAGCGGACGCCTCTATTAGTGATCCATCTGTGAAGAACGATCTTGCGGAATCAACTTGGTCAAACTTTGCAGCGTAAATTGACGGAACAATCATGGAACGATGATGTTCTGGGATTCCACGAATCTCCCGCGTCATAGATAAATCAAAACTAACTGAATTGCCGAAGTCGGAGAAGCATACACGATGGGGATTATGCTGTGAAGGGCTGACATCCTGAGTTATGTACACGTAGTACAATGACATAAAACGAGTTTGAGGGTTTAGCTCAAGGAGCTTCTCAAAGTTTTCGATTACCAGTGGGTTCATTACTTCACAACGGGTGAGGAGCCTGAGGGACAATTCCGAAAACCGATCCGATAGTGGCAACATGCCCGCCAACACTTCGAGACTCATCGTATGAGTCGAGTGCATGCATCCTAACGCGATACGAAGACAACGATACTGGATACGTTCCAGTTTGATGATGTGAGTTTTAGCCGCCGACTGGAAGCAAAAACTACCGTACTCTAAAACCGATAAAATCGTTGTCCGGTACAACGTTAGAAGATCTTGAGTAGGATCAGCTGTTCGATGCATTTTGAATGAGGACTCACTCTATTTCGGATTACGGACTACTGTCGAATGCTTCAAGTAGGAAAAGATACACGGTGTATAGGGGATGGTACGATTTTGATTTCCCACCGATGGGATTAATGCATACTGGAAAGGTTGGACGAATAGTTCATAAAGAGGCAAACAATGGACAATTAAATCCAGATCTCCACCAATTTTGATTTACTACCACCACCACTACCGAGCGGTATTTGTATTGTTGCTAGGGCAACGATTCTACGATTCCATTCCTATTCTGGTCATTTGGCGACCACCAACGTGGCAAAAACCAATCTACTACGTGATTTTGGATGCTGCTGTTAAGGACAACAATAGCAAATACAACCCACTCCGCACTGCGAGCAACAGGTGCTCGTAGAACCCAACTCGATTTACTTTCCAATTGTAAATAGGACATCGAATTATAATTTCGAACCCGAGTGCTACTGGGGGTAGTGCTCAATTAAAAGGAGACAAATGAGTGGAACATCGTTTGTCTGGTGGACGAAGACGTTTCCCACGGTTGCTCGAGGAACAAAGTAGTAACCGGCGTCTTTCAAGAACTCGTTATCATCAAGGGATGACGAACGGTATCGGAAATCTATTGCCAAATCCGATAGAGCTGCAATCCAATGGGCACGGAGGAATGGAGCCACATTTTAACAAAGGGATCAGGATAAAGACCATTCTCATTAAGGATCAGGATGAAGGGAATTTCCGATGATGGATGAGACTTCGATGGAATGACGGAATAGATCAAAGGGAAAAGGAACAGCAAACAACAAATCACCACTAAGATAAATAGGATCACTGCTGAAAGGAATTGACAGTAACATCAACTGGAACTGTTCAGAAATGTAGGACATTTCAGGGTGGGTGAGTATGTTCGGGAGCAACGTGAATACCACCCACCCAAGGATACAACCCTGGGTAGACAAACTCTCTACTCTCCGCGACGGAATCGATCGGTTTGGAGAGATCGGAGGCGTCATGGATTCATGATTACGAGGTGGTCGGGTAGATCTAGGAAATTAGATATATAGTTGTAATCTGCCTGGTATGGTAAACGGATCCTAGGGCCATACTTGGGCGCCAATATCAAATGTTTTATGTATAAATGTAAATACGTTGTGCGTTAAATAAAGTAGTTTTATTGTGAAGTGTCAGTGTAATGTAAAACCCGTGTTTTTTGTAAGCAACGATGGCCGAAATATTCCCGTAAGACACCATGAAGGACAGGACAGGATATTGGACCCCATTTTCACCGGGCAAATATATGTCAACCAGAGGCTTTTACCCCCTTTCGATGTTGGGGGTTGGATGGAAAAGGCCCCAACAAAGACCCCTCCCAATGGAAATATGCAAGATATGCATTAAAATATGCATTAATTTGTAATGTAAAAAATGTCATTTTGATGTAAACAAACGGTTTGGTTGACGTTTCCTCTCATAATCGCCTAGCGCATCTACATTGGTGGTGCATATTAAGCCTATTAAGGCTCTGAACCATTTGGTGGATTATTTTAACTTTTGGTTAAAATTTGACAGATGGAAAGTTATCGATTAACCCTGCTATCCGAGCGTGGTTATTTCTGACAGACAAAAAGTTAAATTTTGACGACCGTGGCTCGAAAACCGGTCGATCGACAGCACGGGGATTTTCGAACATAAGAAATAACTTTCGAAATGTCACTTTTAACTACGAGTTAAATTTAACTCGGCAAATGGTTCACAGCCTCAGTATGTATATTCCATTATATTTTATTTCGAAGATGTAGAAACATAATTATTGTAACTTTACTTTTCGCGATTTGGCCTTTTGTTCAGCCTTTTGTGATTTGGCCTTTTGTTCAGCCTTTTGTGATTCGGCCTTTCGTAGTACTTCCCTTTTTATAGGTACATACTCTAACAATTTACCATATTCTTTGTGTTCATCAGTTCATTTCTTCCACGGCGTTTGGACTCTTTGATCGAACGATAAATATCTATGGCATTTTTGGCACATTTTCAGCCTTTTGTGGCAGGTTCATACATTATCGGCTTTTTGTGAGTCGCAATTAGACTGGCCCACAAAATAAAAGCTCTAATTTTCCACGGGCGAACCTCTAAATGTGTGCCTTTAAGTATGTCGTTTTTCCGAGTTTTTTCGGCCTTTCGCGATTCGGCCTTTTGTGATTCGGCCTTTCGTAGTACTTCCCTTTTTATAGGTACATACTCTAACAATTTGCCATATTCATTGTGTTCATCAGTTCATTTCTTCCACGGCGTTTGGACTCTTTGATCGACTATCACTGTCCTCCTACACGAACGATAAATATCTATGGCATTTCTGGCACATTTTCAGCCTTTTGTGGTAGGTTCATACATTCTCGGCTTTTTGAGTTTCGGCTTTTTGTGAGTCGCAATTAGACTGGCCCACAAAATAAAAGCTCTAGTTTTCCACGGGTCAACCTCTAGATTTGTGCCTTTAGGTATGTGCTTTAGGTGAGAAAACCATTCTCTGAAAGTTTTAGCTCATTTGGTTGTAGGATGATGCTGAGGCTTTTTAGTTTGAATTTTTGATGGGGTTTTTGGATAAAATACATGAAAAAATGACACTCATACACTCTATAGGCTGTTTATGTGCACCACCAATGTAGAGTGCGCTAGGCGATTATGAGAGGAAACGTCAAGTATTTTTGTACTTAAAAAGTGCGCTTATGTGTTTTTTTTTTAATTTTTATTCCTAATACAAAAAAAACGAAGTCAAAACTAAAAAAAGAATTTTGCTGTTGAAAATTAAGAGATTTAAAAGAATAAATCCCATTTAGGGTCCAACGGAAGAAAGTAAAAACGTAAAAAGTAACTTGTGGGTAAAGCTAAAAAAAGGAAAAAAATAAATGAGAAACGATGAGAAATTACCGAACAGATGTTATTATTCAGTTTTATCATACATGTTGCTTTGAAATAGTCGAAAAACTGTTCATAATCATAACAAGATGCACACACTCGAAAATAATTTTGTTTATTTTATGTTAAATTTCAGGAACCAATTGGGTTCTTTAATTTTGAAAAATGTATCAGTTTTTATCCAGCAGCGGTGCCAGATATACAGATATGTCTGTATTTATACAGATTTTTGAAGTCTCGTACAGACCCAATACAGACTACAAACATTATACAGATATTTCATTTTCATTTTCATTTTCATTTTGCAGCGTTTGGTGGGGCAATGGGAGCGCAAGTCAATCCAAAGCCGAGGATAAAGGACGGGTAATGGCTGAATAGTCTATGCGGACCACTTGAACGCCATGGGAAAAGGAAGGGATTGAAGAGGCCGGTTATTGGGGGGTTTTGAGGAAATGACACATAGTGATGCTAAATGTAAAGAAACCGAAAATCCATCTCCCACTGGTTCATCCTTTCACATATATACCAAATTGATATTATAAAGCAATAATCAAAATAAATAGACAATACATGAAAAGGCTAGTTTCCAGTTGCTTTAAAGGCTAGTTGCCTCCCTAAGCGGACCCTCCGCATCCTAACTCTTCTGTTAATCCACTTAATGCTACTGCTACTGCTACTGCTGTCTAAATTTTCTTATTTAAGTTCGTTTGATGATTATGATATCTCTAGTCTAATTTAATAAATAATTGAAATCTCTAATCTACCTACCATGCTTTATTAAGTACCTGCACTTGTGAATGTAATCTAAAATTTAACGTGTTTCAAGTTGTTTTTCACTTTGACCTATATTTAATATATATTAGTTCGTCCCAGGTGACACCTTCAAGTGACTAAAATGCTTCACTTTGAAGTTAGTTTCCTAGCTGATTTTTAAATTACATAGGGTATATGCTTCAACTACGCTCACACGTTTCCACTATGTCGCACAACAAAAAAACGTATGGTTATGTCATAATAGAAGCACGCCACAGTGGAAATCCCGAGCCATAGTTCAAACACTTATCCCAAATCAAAATGAAGCACATATAAGATTAGTTGCAAAACCATGTACAAAAATGGTGTTTAACATTGTTCCCTGAGTAATACCTCAATGAAAACAACAACGAAAGCTTGTCACGCAAGTAGAAGGAGCACTGTTGGGCACTTTCTGAAATATTTCAATAGTATAATTCCCTTGCAAACCCAAATAAATCTATCTGCGAAAAAATAAACAAAATAAGAGTGATTTGCGGCAAAACCCGCCAGTATCGCACCCAACATCAGTGCCTATACGTAAGCGTACTAAAACGCGGCTTTCAAATAAAGGAGTAACAAGTGTGATACTATCACTTCAGGCTAGAACTTTGGTTCTCTTATGCAATGGTTCATCAGAGAGGGGAAGCTCAGTAATCCTCACCGCATGCTCATGACGCTATTCTGTCACGCCATGAGCCAACGATGCCGGACCTAAACCAACCTCTCCAACGCTCCACTATGAAGCATAAGATTAGGCCCGCCCACCAACGTCCAGGTTAAAAAACTAGCCAAGGGGAGGGAACATTATACAGATATTTGAAACTTAATACTGATTTTGTACAGATTTTTACCAATTGGGTTCCTTAAGGGTATTGAGGTAAATGCAAATTCGTAATCTGCATTAAAAATAGATCCTAAACCAAAAAAAATTATCCATTTTGGTACACTGGAACTATTATAAATAAGTACGATTACATTTGCAAAAATCACCTTATTAGCGCCCCTCGGTATCACTTTGCATGGGAGCGAGCTGTCAGTTTGTTAGTTAAGTGTCAAACAGTGAAGCGATTATTTTGCTTTAAATCTTGATTTGAAAATCGAGATGAAAGTATGTGGGTTCGAAAAAAAATTTCGCTGTGGTCAGAAAACGACGTTCTTTCAGATGATGTATAAAAACTGATACATTTTTCAAAATTAAAGAACCCAATTGGTTCCTGAAATTTAACATAAAATAAACAAAATTATTTTCGAGTGTGTGCATCTTGTTATGATTATGAACAGTTTTTCGACTATTTTAAAGCACATGTAAGATAACCCTAATAAATAAATACCATAAACGAACTGTATCCCTAATGGGTAAACTATCCCACAAATGGTTTGGATGATACCCCGAACACGTCGTTAAGCTCTCTTATGGTTATATTTACTAGGGAAGACTGAATAATAACATCTGTCCGGTAATTTCTCATCGTTTCTCATTTATTTTTATTTAAAATAATAGATTTTCCCTTTTTCTAGCTTTACCCACAAGTTAATAGTTTTTAATTTCTTCCGTTGGACCCTAAATGGGATTTATTTTTTAAAAGCTCTTAATTTTCAACAGCAAAATGCTTTTTTTAAGATTTGACTTCGTATTTTTTGTATTAGGAATAAAAATAAAAAAAAAAACACATAAGCGCACTTTTTAAGTACAAAAATACTTATATATTCAGTTTAGTGTGTGCCGAGCAATTTTATAGCCAAAATATATGTGGGAAATATGTAATCAGCAATGTGGCGATTGTTTCTAGTGTACAGATAAATACAGACATATTGTTTGACACTCATACAGACTTTTGAAAAAATCATCTGGCATCCCTGTTCCCCTGCAACATGTGCAAAGGCATATAAGTCAAATGTAAGCAATGCATTTAAACGTCGGTTGTTCCCGAATTGCAACATGCTCACTCAAACTTACTATTGTTGCAGGGCAATGGTTATAACGGAGCAAATAAAGGGATAAACTATCTCCACTGAGAGACGACTACTGAATAACGTATATTTCTACTTCTCTGTGATACAAAGCAAAGGGTTGATGTATATATTATGTCACCCTTTGGGGTGGGGTCTAAGATTTTGTGACAAGCAATGCATTAGGTATAGGAAAAACGTCACAATGGGGGTGGGGGGGGGGGGGTGGGTAAATTTCTCCTCGATTAGGCGTGACATAATTAAAGCATAGGCGTGTGGGAGTGTGCGTGTATGGGTGTTGTGTAAACTATACATGAATGTTTGGGGATTATGCACTGGGTGAAAATATACTTTTCGAATCGGCATCGGTGTTACACGGTTGTGTAAACGGACACTCCTCCTAAACGATGCTAGTTCGACGTCTCGGTTGGATTTTTGACGCCGATGGCAGTTCTGTGCCTCTCTAGTTTAATTCGCTCTAGGGGCTTTGTCATTTAGTCCGCCTCCATGCGCTCGGTTGGCATGTAGCTGAGTTCGATGATACCTTGGTGTAGGCGTACTTCGTGTCGATGTGCTTGGAACGCCTCTCTAGACGCTCGTATTCTACGATCTTTATACAGGATTGGTTGTCCCCAGTCGACAAGGCCGCCACCGAACTTCAGCAGGAAACCAGAATGAGACTTCCTGTCGCCTTCGTCGCCGGCCCAGTCGGCATCCACAAAGCATTCCACTTCGTCGGATCCGGGACCTAGGTGCAAACGGTGGTCGTTCGTAGCCCTCAGGTATCGGAGGACTCTCTTGGCTTCGGTCGAATCGCGGTTGGTAAGATTGGTGACCTTCCTTCCCAGTAGTGAAAGAGCCACGCAGATGTCTGGCCGAATGTTGACCACGACGTAAAGCAAACTGCCCACCAAACGTGTCCGAATCGATAAATCAGCTTGTCGATGTAGCTTGCTTGATCGAGAGTGTAATGATTGCCATTCATCTTCACGTGAATTCCCACGAAGTGCTTGAGTTCGCCTAGGCAGGAAAGCTTGAAGTACTTCTGCAGCTGTCGACGAATCTGCTCGAATTCTTCCTCGGAGTTGCAGACGACGACCATATCATCGACGTATATCAGGATGTACGTCTGTTTCACGTTGCAGTTCCGGATGTACAGGCATGCATCGACGTCCGCCTGGTGAAAACCCATGGACTTGAAAACTCCGTCGATTTTCTTATTCCATGCTCGAGCGGACTGCTTGAGCCCGTAAATGCTGCGCTTGAGATGACATACCATACCGTTGCACAATGGGGAAAAATGAACGAAAAACTACATTTTATTTTGTAGCATTTCCGAAACAAAAATATGGTTCATATCATTTCTGTAGGTAAACAACTTGCGGGATCGAATGGAAATGGTTTCATCTTGGGGAGAATACAGGAAGTGTGAGTTTTTTGCTTTTTTATTCTCAGCGGAAATTTTTTTTTTAGGATGAAAAAGCAAAAAACACAAACATCCTGGATTCTCCCCAGGATGAAACCATTTCCATTCGATCCCGCAAGTTGTTTACCTACAGAAATGATAAGAACTTTATTTTTGATCCAGCGAATTTCAGTGATACACAATTAAATGTATTTTTCCGTCTATTTTTCCCCATTGTGCGTTGTCTTGAACGAAGCCAGGCGGTTGCTTCATGTACGTGTCCTCATGCAGCTCTGCGTACAGGTAGGAGCTCTTTATATCGAGGTGCTTCACAAACATCCTCTGCTTGCTGGCCAGTACGAAAACAGTTCGAAGGGTAGCCTGACGAACGACGGGGGCGAAAACCTCGTCATAGTCCAGGCCGAATTTCTGTGCGAATCCTTGTGCGACTAATCTCGCTTTGTATCGCCCCACTCGTCCATGTTCATCCTACTACTTTTTGAACGTTCATTTGCAGCCTATCGCCTTGCGACCCGGGGGTAGTGGAGCGAGCTCCCAAGTGCCATTGTCTTGAAGTGCTTCAATGTCTTCCTGCATCGCGGCGCGGTGCTTTCGATCGCTTCGGAGTAGCTTTGGGGTTCTTCGCTTGTATGCTTCGTTACGCTGGTAAAATTATCGAAAAGCTGAGGCGGAATGCCTTTCGTCGCGCGTGTCGATCGCCTTGGTGCGTTTGCTTCCGTGTTGGCTTCTTCTCTGAGTAGAGGATCTTCATCGCTGAAACCAAAAACTCATCCTCCGATTGAATCTCCTCTTCGACCGCCGAATCGTTATCTTCTTCCGCTTCTGGTTGGTCGTCGGGTACGTCCGGGTTTCGTTGTGGAAAGAGATCGAATTCCACGTCTTCACCGTTGCCTGCGTTCGACTCATCCATTGAATTGGTGTCCGCACCGTTCTCGATAAACTTGACGTCCCGACTCACGGGGTTTTGTTGGCGAAACGTTTTGGAGATATACAGGCGTGTTTATAGCCTTTGCCCAGTATCGCTGTTCCAGCTGTGCATCAAACAACATGCGCCGTAGCATTTCGATGAGGGAACGATTCTTCTGTTCCGCGATCCCATTTTGTTGTGGGTTGTAGCCAGCGGTGTATTGGGGTGTGATCCCTTCACGCAATGAACGCAACTGCTTCCCGCTATACTTGCCGCCCTGATCAGAGCGGATTACTTTTGGTTTCCGACCGAAATGCTTTTTGGCAAACGCGACATACTCCTCGATCTTCGTGGCGACCTCCGATTTCTCTTTCAGTAGGTAGAGTACACAATAGCGACTGTGGTCGTCGATCATGGTCATGAAATACCGATAACCACTGACCGACGACACTTCTACCGGACCGCAAACGTCCGTATGAACCAGGTCCATTGGTGCATTCGATTTTGATTTGGATTCGTTCGGAAAAGGAGTACGTGGTGTCTTACCTTTCAAGCAGCACTCGCATTTTTCGTCCAACCCGCAGTCGTGAATCGTCAGACCGTCTGCCAGGTCAGCCTGCAGTAAACGGTCGATCGCTCTCGGGTCACGGTGACTAAACTCCGATGCCAAACGTGCTTACAATCCTTGTTGTGGTGACCGCCTGCCACCATCACAGTGTCCGCCGGTTGCTTGATTTGGTACAGACCTTCCTTTAAGTATGCCACAGCGACGACGGCGTTCCCTTGAAGAATGCGACAACCAGTCGCATCGAAAATCACCGTTCCTTACTACTGGATGAGTGCCGGCACGAACAGCAGGTTCATCGATAGGCTTGGAGCGTATAGCGCAAAACTGAGGCCCACTTCACGACGAAAACTACGTTCGACGACGCAGGAACCTTCACCGGCGACAACCGCTTGCTTCCCATCCGCTAGCTTGACGAACTTAACCTCACTTTCCCGCAGCTCTCGAAAAAAACTTTCGATCTGCGATGGTGTGTCGCGTTGCACCGGAATTCACAATCCACGGCTTGCTACTATTGTTTTCCGTTGCTTCTCCTGCAGCTAGCGCGAAAGAAACGGATTCCTTCTTCTTGGTGGCTTTCTCCTCAGGCTTGGTACCCTTCTCCGAATCGAGAGCTAGTTTCCGGCATTCATTTTGCTTGTGCCCCTGCCGCTTGCAGTAGTGACACACGATCGGCTTCTTCTTGCTACCGTGACCGACCTTCAGCGCCAAACTTGAGGCAGCAGTCTGCCGTTTTGCTGCTTCGTTCAGCAGCTTCCGCTTAACCAACTCAAGTGTGAGTTCATCGTCCGACCGACTTCCGAGCACGGTCGTGAGCGTGTCGAACGAAGTGCGGGTAAACAACTCCTCCATCTCGAACAGGTGTTCCGCCATGTCTTCGCCTTCTGCGAACCGCTTGTCACAAATTCGCTTTAGCAGCGACACTTTCGACGTCAGGTTGGTCTTTTGGTGGTGGTTTTGCAACGAGACCCAGGCAGCATTGACCGTCTGCGATGATCGAATCAGTCCGTGCTTATTATCTTCGATCAGCAGCCCAATGGTTGCCCTTGCCTTGGCATCTCCTGCATCCCAAATCGCTTGTGCTACCACTTCCGGCTTCACTCCCGGCTCTACGTAGCGCCAGAGCTTCTCCCGCACGAGTCGCAACTCGACTTTAAAGCGCCAGGTCGGATAATTACTGTTGCTCAACTTTTGCAACGAAAAACGATTGCCGTCCATCGCTGCTCACTAATCGATCGAAAAAACACGCACCGAAAACCAAAATTTCCTTTCTGCAAGATGGCGTCACTTTTTCTCCGTTTCTGGGCCCATAACCTGTTGCATGGCAATGGTTATAAAGGAGCAAATAAAGGGATAAACTATCTCCACTGAGTGACGACTACTGAAAAACGTATATTTCTACTTCTCTGTGATACATAGCAAAGTGTGAGGGTGTGCGTGTATAGGTGTTGTGTAAACCATACATGAATGTTTGGGGATTATGCATTGGGTGAAAATATACTTTTCGAATTAGCATCGGTGTTACACGGTTGTGTAAACCGACAACTATATCATCTGATGGAGAAAATTATCTCTCAGATGATGCTGGATGTCTATAGTCACGAGAAAATCAACGTTTAAAGTCATTGTTTACATTTGGTAAATAGGTCCTTTTTTACATGTTTCTCTAGTTACTAGCTTTCACATTTCGTGAAAAAACGCTTCTTATATGGGTCATTCCAGCTCAAGTGGGTACAGAATTTAAAAAAAAGTTGTGGTCGATGTCACCGATTTGAGCCAAACTTGGCTAAAACGCTTATTATGGCATTCTGAACAAACGCCTTTTTTTGATTTTTCTCTAAAGTGCCTAGATCCTTCTTGGCTAAAACCCTGTATTTTCGAGATTTTTCAAAATTTCAACTTTGAGAAAAGATTACTCCACAACCAACCTATTCGTGATCTTAGAACGTTAATTTGAAGGTTTTTTTTTAATGTAGATTCTTATAAATGTACAAACATTTTGTTTTTGTTATAGTAACTACAGTAAACAGGCTGATTACCGGTAGGTATTAAAATTGTCAAAAAATGGGCTATTTGGACCATGGGCGGGATTGTTTTATATCTTAATATTTTGGGCTCAAATTTTCACCACACTTTGGAAAACTCTTGTACTTGATGTGTTTCCAAGGGCAAATGATTTGGACAAATAGTTTTTGAGATATGACCAGATAAGTGAGAGGTACTTTTCAGCTTTTCTGGTGAAAAATCAATGCTTTTTAATATATTTTTAGTTTTTCTTGAATTCCTGCACGCCGCTTCTTCTTTTTATTCGCATTTCAAGCTTATTGCTTGTTAGCATATTAGCTTATTGCGAGCTCCCAACATAGTGTTCTAAATGCACTTCCACAGTTAAAGGGTGTCCACGATGAAATTGCCACACACAAAATTGATTCGCAAAATTCGAGTTTTCATCCGATTGCCATCAAATTTTCAGGGATTGAGAAATAACTATTAAACTTCATTTTACCATTTTACTCGTATTTTATTTACAGTCCATACGCAAATGCCCGCACCTTGGCCTTAACCCCGGCCATAAGATTCTGCACAACCTGTGAATCAACCGTTTTTTGCATGTAAACCCATACTTTCTTCAGTTCCTCGACTGTCTTCACTACCTTAGGTCGTTTAAGAAGGTGCCGCTTCATAATCGCCCAGTACTTCTCGATGGGGCGGAGCTCCGGAGTGTTGGGAGGGTTGAACATTTTTGGCACGAAATTGACCTTATTGTCCGCATACCACTTCAGCACGTCCTTGGAGTAGTGGCATGAGGCCAAATCCGGCCAGAAGATTGTTGGGACGTTGTGGGCCTTCAGGAGAGGAAGCAGCCGCTTCTGGAGGCACTCTTTTATGTATACCTGTCCGTTCATCGTGTCCTGGGTCACGAAAGGTGCACTCCGCTTCCCGCACGTGCAGATGGCTTGCCAAACCAGGAATTTCTTCGCAAATTTGGACATCTTCTGAGTGCGGACATGCTCCGGAACGCTGAACTTATCCTTGGCCGTGAAAAACAGGTTGCCGGGGATCTGTTTGAAGTCGGCCTTCACATATGTTTCGTCGTCCATGATGCAGCATTCAACTTTCGTCAGCATGTTGAGGTACAACTTCCTGGCACGGGTTTTGGCGGACTTGTTCTGCTTCTCGTCGCGATTAGGGGCCTTTTGTACCTTGAACGTTCGAAGCCCAGCCTTAGTTTTGGCCTTCTGGACAAAACTTCGGCTTAGGTGCAGCTTCTTAGCCACATCCCGTTCGGATTTCGGTTGAAGGCCCCAACTACGCGGTTGTGATTTTTGGTGTTGTACGGAATACTTTTTCCTTCACTTCTGGGCTTCCGATCGGTGGTCAACCGTTCCTCCGCTTAATCACTCGCGACACCGTGGAATTCGCGATTCCCAACGTTTTAGCGATGGAACGATGCGAGAGATCCTTGTTCTCGTGATGAATGCGCAAGATTTTATCACGCACGAGCTGTTCTTTCGACTCCATTTCCGCGAGTTTTGATCACAGGACTTTAAAACTTGCAGGATGTAAATAATGCACTATGAACTAAATCCACCCAAATTTTCATTAAATTCTACCCAACGGTTAAAAAGTTAGAGCAATTTCATAGTGTGGCAATTTCATCGTGGACACCCTTTATTAATTGAGAACTTTCGATGCCAATACCAATGCATGAATTTGTATATTGTGTGGCAGCACAATGATACTCTATATGCCCAGGGAAGTCGAGAAAATTTCCAACCCGACCGGACCGGGAATCGAACCCGCCGCCTTCGGCTTGGTAATACCGTGCCTTTACTGACTAGGCTATGAGGCCCCTGAATTCCTGCACGCTGATGGCACAATAATATTTTTATGTTATTTTTCACATGTTCTGGACAGGATTATCAATATATGAAATCATAACTACCTCATTTATTTACTTCTGTTCATAATTTAATTGTGGTCCTAGTTTTTCACTTTTCACGTTCCTATGGGCTACAGCCAAAACGTGCTTTAGAAGTACGATGAAATCAGATAGATTAGCAGGTATACAAAATTTCAGTTGTGTCAGATGTCAGCTGCTACTTGAATAATACCGAAGACAACAAATCAAGAAGACTGGTAACTTTGCCAAAATTCAAGCGACAGATACAGTAGCGCTGCGCTTGAGTGAAGGTGGAAGCAACGCATAGAAAAATGAGCAAATACACAAACCCTTTGTCTGAGGATGAAATCTTTGCTATCAAATTCGTTCGAGCATTTACCTTTGAGCGGTAGATGACGCGATTGTAGCTGTCTCACAGCGTTCGTATGAGAAAATGGTAGAGTTGCCTTTCTTCTTGATTAGTTGTCTTCGATAATACCCTTATTTGAGTAATAAATTTATATTTTAGATAAAATCTCACGATCAAGAATGCTTTTTTTATTATAGTTATAAAGAAAAATAAACGTGGAACCTTTATTTTTCATTTATTGAAAACACACTTTCTATTCATGAACGTAACTGTCATGTTACGCATTAGAAACTTATAGTTTTTCGCATTTTAGCTTATTGTGTGCTCTCAACTTAGTGTTCTAAATGCACTTCCACAGTTATTAATTGAGAGCTTTCGATCAATGAACTGTTACGTAACTGTCATGTATTGTCAGCAAACCCATAGTTCAAAATAAGTTTGTAAACCATTATGTACCAGGGGCCTCCCTTAGCTCAGTCGGTAAAGGCGCAGCTACAAAGCAAGACCATGCTGGAGGTGGCTGGGTTCAATTCCCGGTCCGGTCTAGGAATTTTACGGGTTGGAAAATTTCTCGACTTCCCTGGGCATAGAAGTATGATTGGACTTGCCACACAATTATACCAATGCAAAAATGGTACAGGCATCGAAAGCTCTCAATTAATAACTGTGGAAGTGCATCTAGAACACTAAGTTGAGAGCACGCAATAAGCTAATATCACAAACGAAGTGAGCGGCTCGAAAACTTTGGTGACTAACCTGCTATTGCAATTTTTCAGTGTACCACATGGCAACACCACTACTACTGGATTGTACCACATGGCAACACTACTACTGGATTGAACTAGCATTTTCACCAAATGTACTAGAATGTTTTGGTTCTATCTCTTTCACTCTACTCAAAACTGAAATGCATAAAAAAAATGACAAAATGATACGCACTCTTTGCACACTGTCAAAGAATCATTGTACACAAAATCAACTTTGTGCAAAACCAAAACAAAAATACTATCCCATCTGGTGGATGATGGCACAAGCTTCTAAGAAAATTCTATTACAGTGAACCACATTATTTTAATGGATTTCTTCGCCAGTTAGTCGTCTGTCACTTCGTTTGTGCTAATATGCGATATGCAATAAGCTTGAAATGCGAAGAAGAAGAAGACTGTCAATACTTGGGAAATCGACCAGTCATAAGGCATAATGGGTCATTCCAGCTCAAGTAGGTACTGAATTTAAAAAAAGTTGTGGTCGATGTCACCGATTTGAGCCAAACTTGGCCAAAACGCTTATTTTGGCATTCTGAATAAACGCCTTTTTTGATTTTGCTCTAAAGTGTCTAGATCCTTCTGAGCTACAAGCCTGGATTTTCGAGATTTTTAAAAATTTCAACTCTCAGAAGAGATTACTCCACAACCGAATAAGCTATTCGTGATATTAGAACGTCAATTTAAAGTTTTTTTTCATGTAGATTATCTTCTCATTTTTTGACAGCTCCATACACTACCACAAAATGGGTACTTTTTCACCCATTTCCGAAGCCTGTTTAGTGATCAAAAATGGGTAAATTTTTACCCATTATTAGGTGAAAAAATATCTTTGTGGCACCGTAACGTTGCTGACATACTTGGTGTGCCTTGTCGAGTGCCTTTATTTCGTATTAAAAAGTACAAAAAGTGATAAATATTGATAGTTTAAAGAAAAAGTTAGTTGGTGATAACTTCAAAAAGCTTCAACAAGGTAAGAAATACTATATAATTTGAATGATTTTTTACCTTGATGGTATGTTTAACCTTCAAAATCTATTTGTATACTTTCATATAATTAATCTTATAATCATAACATTACACAGATAACGTACGAGGATGTCTACGCATTGTCGTTTCTCTCACCAGAAGGGGTGTACAAAAATCTTCCTTGGAGGAGTCTACAAACATCGAAGCAGAACTAGCGGCTCCGATAATTCGATGTATCACGGTAATATTTCCATTACGCTTGATTTTGCTGTAGTTAAAAAGACGTTTATTATTTTATTTTTTTTTTGCAGAATGCTGAAACAGCTTTACAAGAAAAATTAATGAAGTATGTTGCCTGGTATGTCGATGCTAACGTTGATGTGGCGCCCCATCTGATTTTCCACGGCAACAATTACTTCATTTACGTTGACGCTCAACTAATCCACGGTGGAATTGACTCCATCCACGCGCTGGACACTCTACTTAAAGTGTTCACTGTTTTCAACATTCGTCCGCCAGCAGAAGTGCAGAAAATTATTGATTTCATCGAGATCATATGTTATGGAATCAAAACGACCAGCACCCGTCAGATGGTCAATTGTTTGGTTTTATCGTTCAAGGAATCCACCCATGCTGACGAAAAAGATGCTGATGAATAATGTATTACTATCATTGTTTTCATAAATTATTGCAATGATGTTCAATAAAAACCAAGTTCAGAAATCTTTTTTTTTTTTTTTTCCATTATTAGAGAGATTTTTAGCCATAGGCTAGTTCATCTCTTAGTTCAGTAATCTGTTATTTTCATTTTATTGATTGATTTTAAAATTATAGGCGAATCCAATAGCGATCGTTTCAGCCTCTGGTGGTGAATAAGGGAACCATCAAAAGAGTGATGAAGGCTGAAATTTTTACCGTGAAGCATAGGCTTTTTTCATGCACCATCAATGTAGAGTGCGCTAGCCGATTTTGCGAGAAAATGTCATCCTATTTATTTGTTTACATCATAATGACGATTTTCAAAACTCAAAATAATGTTCATTTTATTGCACAACTTGCAAATTTCCATCACGAGTGGTCTAATTTTTCGATTATCTACAGATCTGAACTGATTTACAGCTGAAATAACCACACATTAAAAATCCGGAAGATCATAACCGCTGGGACAATTTTATAAATCTTAATTTTTCTCATTAGGGAACATGCATAAATGACGTAGCATTTGAGGGGGGAGGTGGGGGTTTCAGAATTTGTGACCGGCCATGTATTGGATATAGCAAAATACGCTACGAGGGGGGAGGAGGGGTCTAAAATTGATCAACAATATGCTACGTCATTTATGGATGCTCCCTTACGTGGTGGGGAGCCCATCCGCAAGATCTTCTAACGTTGTACCGGACAACGATTTTATCGGTTTTAGAGTACGGTAGTTTTTGCTTCCAGTCGGCGGCTAAAACGCACAGCATCAAACTGGAACGGATCCAGTATCGCTGTCTTCGTATCGCATTAGAATGCATGCACTCGACTCATACGATGAGTCTCGAAGCGTTAGCGGGCATGTTGCCACTCTCTGATCGGTTTTCGGAATTATCCCTCAGGCTCCTCACCCGTTGTGAAATTATGAACCCACTGGTGATTGCAAACTTTGAGAAGCTCCTTGAGCTAAACCCTTAAACTCGTTTTATGACATTGTACTATGTGTACATAACACAGGATGTCAGCCCTTCACAGCATAATCTTCATCGTGTATGCTTCTCCGATTTTGGCAATTCAGGTGTCGAAGAGTCCTTGGTTCAAGGGATTGGATGTGGGTCGAGACTTCATTCGTATGATGTCGCGCCTCATGTCCAACCACTATTCGTTAAACGCTCACTTGTTCCGTGTTGGGCTGGGTGACAGCAATCTTTGTGAATGTGGACAAGGTTACCAAGACGCCGATCATATTATTTGGTCTTGTGCTGAGCATCGTGAAGTCAGATCTGAGCTCTACGATTCCCTTCGGGCTCGAGGTAGACAACCTAATGTTCCAGTTCAGGATATTTTGGCTACACGCGATCTGGAGTTTATGAAACTCATATATGTTTACTTTAAGAATATTAACCTTAGATGTAAGCAAATATTTATAATATTTGATGTAAGTTTGATTAACCTTGTGTTTAGTTTGTATTTTGTACGTGTGGGTTTTTTATGTTTGTTTTCAAGATGAATATCTCCGCAGTTATGTTTTCTTTCGGCGCAGGAGATGTGCGGTAATCAAAAGTTAAGAATGTATCTAAACATTTACAATAACATTCTACCAAATTTTCATGTGCGTAGTCCACTGCAACAGCCGAACGTACGAACGAATAGGATGACTATAGCGCATTTTAAGAAAACGTCACAAGTTTTTATGGTTGTTTTAAATCAATAATTACGAAGAAACCATAAAGCCTACAAGGTTACTACCAAAGGCACAAATCTAGGGAACTGCATGGAAAATGTTTTGTAGAACAACTAAATAAACAGAAATGAAAATTTTCAACTTTAAAACACTAAAATGTATGAAATTTCACCAGTTTTTTTGGTACTTTTTGTTTTCCTTATTGGAAAACGGGTATATTGTCGTTGAACCTTGGCAAGGAAAGAAGACAATCAGGGACGCGTCCTCTTGTGAAAAAATAGCTTGAGTTTTACTCGGATTTATCTTAATTTGCCAACGACATTGGTACTCTTCAAATTCGTTTTGCGCTTGTTGGGTCATCATCAGTAACAAGGAATCCGGTATCGTCAGCGAAGAATACATAAATGACTCCATCCACCATAACGTCGCTTGTGAACACGTTGGGTTAAGAACTGACTTCTGCGGAACTTCAAAGGGGAAATTGTCTATTCCGAAGGTTTCGGACATACAGAAGGTTTGATTTGTGATGAAAGATTGTATGAGCTTAACCAGATACAATGTGCAGTAGAACATACACAGTTTATGTACAATAGCTTCTGGCCAAACCGAGCAGAACCATTCCAGTTGATTTCATGGCAGCCAAACCTTTGGTCACACGTAGGTGGCACGTTGAATGTTCTGGCTTCGATGACGTCTGCTGGTCCAGACCAGGATTTCCCAACCATAGCATTGATTCCCGTTGAGGTTTGTCACACTTTAGATTTATCGTATTTTTTACGAATCATTATATACAACGGTCCACCAGTGGTATGACTCACACTCGCGACTGCCGCGACTCGATCCTTAACTAGTTTACGCAGAATGGATCAATTTTTACCATTTTATTGAGCCTAAATTTGTTTATTCTATGAGAGCACAAAAACATATACATGGAACTTGTAAAACAGGTAGAACTTTTAGTCACGGGATGGCGCTGCATTTTCGTATAGTATTTTCAGGTTTTTAAAAACAGCGTGATGAGTTAACGCTTAGGCTTAGTAGTAGGTTCTCACTCGGCTTAAGTGCAGATCGGTTGGTAGTAATTTCAAATCACGTTCAACCTGATCAAATGATAAAATCTTGTGATTTTAGAGGAGTTTTCATTTATTATTAAACTGAACCGCCTAAATTGTTGAGATTTCGGTAAAAAATACCGAAGTCGGAGATAATTTCTAGGTGTGAATTCGTATGAGTACACATAAAAGCTCTATGTGACCAGACATACGATTCATTTGACTAAGTTTTATGTGTACTTCTGAGGGGATTCTTGCTGTGTGAAAATTATGTGGAATTCCACATGGAAATTAAAAAAAAAAGTTTGGAATTTTTTGAGTGTAGTATTGCAGGTATTGGTTATCCTAATACCACAGACAAACATACATAATACATTGAATATTTCTCACTGTAAAACATCGTCGGTAAACCATTACCGCCATCTGTTGAGTACACTGTGGTGGGCAGTACGCTGAAAAGATGGCGGTAGTGTGTAAACGTCAAACGCAAGGAAATTGACATACAGGTGGCGGTATGACCAACTACGATACTTTTAAATTTACCGTTAAATGCTTGTTCGATGAAAACGTGCGAGATTTATGTCTTTAATACGATGAAATCACATATCAAGCTGAACATTGCATTAGGTCCTAAGTAACATTGATCGATTATCTTCGTCGACTTTCTCTTTCGTTAATAACTTGAGCACTTAACCTTTTTTGACGTAGGACTACGTCTGTGATTTCTATATGGGTACACTTTGTGAAAACCGATAATGGAACATGTAACAAAATTATGAAAGATTTTGAACGTTAATAACTCAGCTGCCCCTGGACAAATTTCAATAATTTTATCACCAATCGATCAGAAACATATCTACGCATCTGTTAAATTTAAGACTTTATCATTTTTCAAAATGTCACTATTGTAAATTGCACTAATGTGCAATTGTTGCTATGATAATTAAAATTATCACCGATTGCCTGCTAAAAGCGATTTCCCTAACACAGATTTCAAAGTTGAATTCTATCCGGTTTCACCATACGGTGTTTATTCAATCACCGCGTGGTGAGTAGTGGTGTTCTTCAGTACACAACGAAAAGCTGCCTGCAAACAGCGAACTGCAGCCCACATGAGCATCGATAGAACGAGGAAGCAGTCGCACCGCTATTGATCGGAATCAGTAGCTCTTCGTGAGTCGCTGTGGGCCATATATGTCAAGCGCGTCATACTAAATAGTATAAACAGTGAGAATCCCGATCAAATTCCTGTTCCTACAAATAACACAAGCTCCTGCTGCAGTTTGCATTGTTATTATTATTATAGTCCATCTGGCTTGATAGTCTCAATGAAACACTTAAATCTAAATGTAGTCACTCATTAAAAATTAAAAATTGGCCAACAGCAAACGATGACGAAACCTGGAGGCATTGATGTCAAAGTCAAATAGGTCAGAGGCTTCGTTGAATTGATGAATCATGGCGACAAAGGAACTGTTTGCAGCATAGTTGGTTGCATGTACTACTTCATGTAGCAAGGTTCTCGGACGGAGTGTTCGGGCAGGAGCATACAGATTAATTTTGGCCAGTAACTCAGGAACATCATATTCTGCGATATGTTTCGTCGCTTAGCAAGAGTATCCAAACCCAGTAAACAACAGCGGTCAGCATACGGTGGTAATTCAGCGGGTCCCTCCATGGAAGATAGCGCAGTGCGTATCTAACGAATTTGCGTTGAACAGCTTCGAATCGTTCACTCCATACAGCTTGGTAGGGATTCCAGACAACACACGCGAATTCCAGTAGTGAGCGTACCAATGAACAGTAAAGGGCTTTAAAACACAGAGGATCACGAAATTCCTTAGATATCTTGAACATGAATCCAAGCTGTCGATTAGCTTTGTCGATCGTGGTTGAGAAGTGGCAAGTGTATGTGAGCTTTTCATCCAACATGACACCAAGGTTTTTAACGTGATCGACACGTTGAACTACAGTTCCAGCAACGTTATAATCAAACAAAATGGCAGTCCTAGTTCGACGGAAACTAATTACGCAGCACTTTGAGACGCACAGGACCATAAAATTACGTTCACACCAATCATTAAAGATTTCAAGAAGGTTTTGTAGTTCTAAACAGTCGGCATAGGCTCGAACGACTAGATAAATCTTCAAGTCATCGGCAAAAAACAATTTACCTCCACGTAGTAGAATAAATGAAAATCGTTCACAAATAAAGAGTAGAGCATTGGTCCCAAAGTGCTACCCTGTGGAACTCCTGATCTGTTCGAGAAACAGTACGATGAGTAGTTTCCAATGCATACAGTAACTTCACGTTGCACGAGGTACGATCTAAGCCAGCTGCAGAAGGAAACAGAACATCCAATTTTTTCAAGCTTTGCTAGCAGAACGTCGTGCACAACTCTATCAAACGCAGCTTTAAGATCAGTGTAGATGGCATCCACTTGAAGTTTCTTGCATACATTTTCCATACAGAACGACGTAAAGCTGACGAGATTAGTTTCCACGGAGCGGCCAGGAAAGAAACCATGTTGACATGTACTTATGTAATGCTTGCAGGAAGCTAACAATCTCTCATTTATCAGCGACTCAAACAACTTAGATTCAACCCCAAGCGAGGTAATCCCACGGTAGTTTTCCACATTGAGTTTGTCTCCTTTCTTGAAAACAGGGAACATAGTAGACCGTTTCCATAGTGCGGGAGATTCCAGTTGACGAAGTGACAGGTTGAAGAGCAAGGAGCAAGAGCAGATGGAATAACACTCGGACCTAGTGAAAATGATGATTTGGTTTTACTCATCACAGAGAGAACCATTTGTACATCTACGGCAAAAACATCCATGTTTACGACGTCGGTTGGCACATCACGGACGGCTCGCTCAATTTCTGCTTGCAATGGGGAGTCATTCGAGAAGACACTTAAGAAGTGCCTAGCAAATAGGCTGCATTTGTCCTCAGTTGTCAATGCTACGTCATTGCCGAGAAACATTTTTGACGGCAGTCCAGTTTCCTTCCTCTTCGTATTCACAAACGACCAGAATCCCTTGGGGTGGCATTGCAGATTATGTTGAGTACGAATTACATACCTCTTGTAAAGAAGCTTGTTGTAGTGGCGATAATCATTGCTGGCAATTGAAAAATTTCGCTTGGTAAGGGTACATCGTCGATGAGTGAGAGCACGGAGAGCTCTAGATCGTACTGAAGCACAAACACAGTCGCGCAAAAGGTCGGCTGCTGTATCGATATCAAGGTCATTCAACACGTTCCAGTTGATCCGGGACAAGGAACGTCTCAGCAAACGGAAATCGGTCTTCCGGAAATTGAGCCGAGTGGCAGTCATGGTTTCATCAAAACGAATTTGAGATCCGTTCGCGATAGATATATCCAAAGCAGGGTGGAAATCGTCAAGAGGAACGATGACATCAGGCGCTTCAGCGACGACACAGTCCAGAAGTGCACTTTCGCTAACAAAAACCAAGTCAGGAAAACGAGACTGGAAATTGGGAACAAGGTTTATCTGGTTTATCTACGCTCAGTCCATGAAAAGCCGTGCCGTCAACAAGCAAGCGGCTGGCAGGAGTAGTTGAAGATGCAATCGGATTTTGAAACGCATAACCCTGGCCTGAGGGTGACCAGCTAAGCCCAGGCTGATTAAAATCACCTAACAGAAGAAGCACATCCGTTATATCAGCCATGGACGATGCAAATTCTGTAGCATTCAGATGAAGCTGCATTGTGGTGCAGTCATGTCGACGTTCAGAGGGAATATACACCGCTCCAATGAGGATGTTCTGCGAAGTGAGGCTGACCTTAACCCAAACCGCTTCAATTGTAGTAAATAGTTCGTTGGAGATTACGCAGGAGGCGAATTGGCAGTTGACAAATAAGATTTATTATATTTGTTATAAGCAGTTAACAAATAAGATTTATTATATAAGACCACGTAGTCCTACGTCACCATTGCGTACAACCCCATTGGGCTGTCCCTTGTAGTTTTTATTGTGTTTGTCGTATTAGATGCTGAAAATACCTGGGAATGTCTTTACATGTACGTGGGGATACAAAGAGAAAGTCGACGAAGAGGATCCGTCAATGTTACTTAGGACCTAGAACGGTAATACCGTACGCAATTCATTGACTAATATTTGTAGAAATAACATTTACTGATATTACTATTGGTATGCATATAGTTTCCGAGATCCACATGAAAATCTACAGGTATCGCACATGAGCCTGAAAATTCAATTAATTTAAATACGCCTGCAATATGCACGCGAGTTCTCTAGAATATATCTGGGAAGGCGCCGGCGTAGTGGTTAACATCCGTACCTCTCACGCTAAAGTCACGAGTTCAAATCTTATTCCCGACAAGCCAAGAAGGGCCCAAGAATATAAAACGCTGGCCAGACTGAGCAGGCATAATAATACGTCAGCCTACAGAGTTATTACATGTTATAATAACTATCGACATGAAAATTGCCATAACATCTCGGTTTGACCAGTGTTTAAAACATAAGCTTTCGTTACAGTGATACAGATTTATTTTTAAATAAAGCTTTCTTTCAGAGACACCGTGTGTACCGTTCTGATTCATATTTCGGACACTTGATAATTATATCTTGAAATACTTATATACTTGGATGATATACACCTTATAAATATACCACGCATGTTGCATTAGAATCGCTCCTCGGTTTTACAACCTTTTTATATGTGACGCCCCCGAATGGTAACATAATAGGCGAAAACATAAACACACTTCCTACTTTCTCTTGCATTTGACGTTTGCTTAGCGGTGCACGTAGTACACGGACAGAAAATTGTTTGCATTGAACCAAACAAAACATTAGTTGTATTTAAACAAACAATTCAGGTTGAAATTATTTTGCATTTTGTTGTTTCAATAATACTCATTCATATAAATTCAAAATAGGATTCTTTTTGTTTTAATAAGCCACTTTTCAACTGCAACTATTGTAAAAATAACAATATTCTATTATTAAGCCAACAATAGTTCATTTTAATTTAGCATTTATTTGCTGTGTCCATTCCCAGGGCCATGAATGCAAAAATAACTACTAACCATTCCCTCGATTTCACCCGGACAAAAATGTTATGCGTTATCGCCGGTATGATCCCTATCGGCATCACCCTGGCGGAGGACAGTGAGTGCTACAGGCAGAGAGAAGCCGGAAGAGTACGGAAAGTTGTGAGAGTGGAGTCATTGGCTAAGTGGCAACAGGAGTGGAACACGACGGAGAACGGTAGATGGACACATAGACTAATACCGATTCTTTCGACCTGGGTGAACAGAAAACACGGAGAAGTCAATTTCCACCTAACGCAGTTCCTGTCTGGCCACGGCTGCTTCAGGAAATACCTGCATCGGTTCGGACACGCAGCGTCACCCCTCTGTCCGGAGTGTGGCAACGTCGATGAAACGCCGGAGCATGTGGTCTTTGACTGTCCAAGGTTCGAGGCAGTGCGAACGGAGATGCCCATCCTTAACGTGGAGAATGTCGTTGATGAAATGTGTCGAGAGGAGGACTCTTGGAATGCCGTCAGCAGGGCAGTCACACAGATTATGTCAGAGCTGCAGCGTAAATGGAGAGAAGAGCAGCGATCTAGCAACGCCAGCTAGCGCTGAGAGTACGACAAGTGCATGAGCACAGCCACCCCCCGAAGTAGTCGCTTCACAGTGGTCCCGGGGGGATCCAGGCAGAGGAGAGAGTAAGGAATGGGTTTTAGTGGAGCTGCACTAGGCAACTAGTGGATACCACACCGTGCCACCTTCACTACAGGCCAGGCTTCTTGAAGCTTTCCTAAACCTTACTATAAAAAAAAAAAAAAAAAAAAAAAAAAAAAACACACACACACACACACACACACACACACACACACACACACACACACACACAACTAAAGTTTTTTTTGGTTCAATGCAAACAATTTTCTGTCGGTGTATAACATGGTTTTTCTTTTTAAAAAAAATACATTATAAAGTGTCCGAAATATGAATGACATTTCTTCCCTGTGATTCATATTTCGGACACGGAAGTTTTATAAAACAACAAAGTTAATTTACAGATGATTACTATGGATGCAGACCGTAAATTCAGCAAGGACAAAGTGGATGGAGCACTGCTGCCGCTCAATATGGCATGACCCGGAGCACTCTTTTCGATAGCCTAAGGGAGACCCATCCGAAAAGCCTACCGTTCTGACGGAAACGGAGGAAGAACAAATTGCAGATTGGATTGAAGAAATGGCTGTTGCTGGACTTCCCGTGTGAAGAAATCCTGAGAATCAGTGTTGGCTAGTATGCAAAACGGATGGGCAAGAAAGATATTTTTCAGAGGCTGGGTGGCAAAGTTTTTGAAAAGGCATCCTGCTATTTCAAAACGAACTGCTAACCATATTTCGAAGAAGAGTTATATCTGAGAATGAAGTGCGATCTTGGTTCGCAGAAGTTGAATCGTATCTTGCATCCCAAGATCTCTTGGAAGTTCTAAGCGTCCCAAATCGTGTCTTTAACATGGACGAAAGCGCGTTCGAGATGGCTCCAAATCCCAAGAAAAAAGAGTGTTTGCTGCGAAGACATTAAAAAATGTACAAGCGATTCAAGGCAATTCTAATCGAAAATCTTACACAGTTATGATGGCTGGCTTGGCAAATGGTTCTATGGTTCCCCCGCTTATACTTTTTCCGTATAGAGAACGTTTACCCCGAGAGATCGTCAAAAGTGTCCCAAAAAATGGGGTGTCGGTCGAACAGAGAAAGGCTGGATGAACTCTTGGATGAACGTTCTTCGAATATATGTCTAACGTGTTTTATCCGTGGCTAGTAAAAAACAATATTGCTTTCCCAGTCACCGTCTTCGTTGACGGTCACCGGTCCCACACCACCTATGAAACGGTTCAGTTTTGCAAAGAGAAAAAAATTATCTTGACTTCCCTTCCACCAAACGCAACCCACTTCATCCAGCCTCTGGATGTATCCTTCTTGAAGCCAATCAAAAGTTCGTGGGACACTGTGCTTATCAAATGGCGGTTCGATAATGGAGACACGATGATTACGCGACCGGACTTTGCACCTTTGCTAGAGCAGGCAAGCAACGCAATAGAGAATAAGGATGTCACCCTTAAGAATGGTTTCAGGAAGTGTGAACTAGTCCCTTGGAAAGCAAATGCAATAGACTACGCTTCTTTGCCGAACCCGTATGATGTTTCAATATAAAAAAGGCACAACATTCCTATTCCTGCACACAACCTAGAAGCCTAACCAGTTTGCCTAGCTGCACATTTCTTCGCGAGTTGAACCGCCGACTGTCACCAGAGTTGCTTCTTGCTTTCAAGGAACAGCGTAGAAACTTGTTGTGCACTGGTGATTCTGTGGCAATTCAGCTTTTTGATTTGTGGTGGAAGAGTGTCTGATGAAGTAGAAGGACCACCAGTAAGTGTAGCATTTTTATTTAGCTGCGAAGAAATTAAGGGAAATGACAAAACGTAAAAAGCTTGAAAACAGAAAGGAGAAAGCTGAGTTAAAACAGAAGGAGAAAGAAATCCAGGCTATGACCAAGCTGATGAAACAGCAAGAGCGGACGAAGCAAAAAGAAAAACTGGAAGAGAAAAAAGCTAGAAAAGCTGCACGTATGCTGATGAAGAAATCGAAATCGGAACAAAAGGAAAAGAAGAAACAAACGAAGAAATCCCAGAACAAAGAAAATTCACCAAACCCCGCTAATTACCCCGAATCATCGTCTGGATAAAATTGCATTTCAAAGTTGTATACCATATGCCATTATTACACGGCGAATGAGAACGACCCAAATTTGAGTTAAGTTCAATCATAATCGCCAAAAGTGCAGGAACTCAACGATGAGTAAAATTTGTCTCATGGTTTCCTGTGGAAAACCTAAAAAATCTGCCGGAAAATGAGGAAATTGACGAAAATTTTATTCAGTCTCGGAGTAGTACCAATAGACTGAGTGAATCCAATCTTTACTTTTCTCAAATTCGGGAATTTTTCCCTGGAAAAACCTGGGAAAACATGAGGCAAATTTACTCATCGCTGAGTTCCTGCACTTTTGGCGATTATGAGTGAACTAAACTCAAATTTGGGTCGTTCTTCTTCGCCGTGTATTATTATTATTAATATTATTATTCGGATCATTATTGTTACTGTTTTTATCCTTATATTCACTCTAGCATATGACTAGAACGCATAATACAAGAATAAAACAAAACCATGATTGAAACCGTAGCAAACCGTATAGGGGAATTTACGTATTCTCGTCAATCTAAGCAGCTTCCGCACTTCTATTAGCATTTTCTCAGTGTCACGCACACATATGATGTGTCTGTTTGTTTACATTCATCTGCTGCTAGCTTTTCTATCCATTCCAATCAACAAAACTGTCCAAAACGGTTTGAAAACGTTTTTAAGGCACTACAAACTTCTCAGGTGAGTGTGACTATTGTCGGCAGCCTCTTTTACTTCGGCAACCTTTCCGTTTAAACTACGTGTAAAGCAGCTGTTCTATTATCGGCAACTCGAAATCAGCCGTATTTTGATGTGCTTATGTTTCTTTTGCAGAAACACATGGCATAACAGGTTTGCTCAGTCGTAAAAATGTATTAGGATTGAAGCTGAAAAACTAAGGAATCGTTTAAATACATTCAGCGAAGTGTTTTAGTGAGAAAATACATCGAAATTAACGTTTAAATTGTGGTTGCCGAAAACAGTCGATGGCTGCCGAAGCCATCATTTACCCTATTAAAATTGGGTGTCCGAAATTTGAATCATCTCAAAACAAGTGTTCGAAGTATGAATCATTTTCTCGTTGATGAAATATCGCTATTTCTCGTAGTTTTGATTATTTTGTTAAAAAAATCATTCAAATTAGCTCAACTTAAAGATTCCTAAGCAATGTATTGAAAAGATGAAACTTAATATAATGTCAAAACCATCAATACTTTGTCTGTTTATTGCAGCTGCAGTCTTAAGTGTCCGAAATATGAATCAGAACGGTACTTTGGCGAAGTAAAAATAATCTTTTAATTAACAATTTTAATATACAATCAATAAAACAACTTACGGTGTATTAGGGGTTACTTTTTCATCCTTTCCGATGGTGAGATCGTTCAGAAATTTCATCGACGGAAGTCGAGAAAATGCCATGAAGTCAAAGTAGCATCCAACAGCAGTTTGTAGATTCCTAAAAAGATAAACAATGCATGGGTCGTGTTCACTTTTTTGGCCACAAAAGAAAATGTCAAAATAAATTAAACTGCTAACTCAAAAACTGCTTAAAATAATAATGAAAATTTAGACGTACCAATTACTCATATCCAGGAAAAAAGTGGCTGTGGAATAGTTGAGATTTTCTCCTATTGTTTGGAATTGTTTGATTAGGTCATCTTTATCCGTAGTAACCATAGCTGGAATAAAATAGTTTATTTAATGCTCCTAAAAAACTGAGTTGTACTTACAGCTAAATTGAGTCAAGAAGTTCTGCTCGATATCATCCATGTTTTGGTTGTCCTCCATTTTTTTCCTTTTGTTTTGTTGTGAAGTTAGAAGATCTGCTTCGTATCACAATGCACAGAATATCTAAAATCTTTATTGAGCACTAATGGTGTAGATCGTTCTGGCTTATTTTCAGCAATTGCAAATCATTCTTAACTCGACATTGGAATAACAAATATCGCAAATAACACTTTGAAATCACTTTCGTGGCCTCTTAACAATAGTCGCTATATTCATAGTCTGGCGGATAGAACTTCGATCTATCATAAAGCGGAACCAATTCAAGCTGAACATTGCATTAGGTCCTTAGTAACATAGACAGATTCTCTTCGTCGACTTTCTCTTTGTAACCTCACCGCCATGTAAAGACATTCTCAGGTATTTTCAGCACACAGATCGATAAAAGAAGCTTTTATCTAGCATCTAATACGACAAACACAACAAGAAACGGTTATGTGCTCAAGTTATTAACGAAAGAAAAAGTCGACGAAGAGAATCAATCAATGTTACTTAGGACCTAATGCAATGTTCAGCTTGAATTCAATATATTTTAGACCAGAAATTAGGCCGTATGAATAAAAAGAGTTTACTTTACTTTCCCGTGCTCTTCTTGTCGACCGTACACGATTGCTTTTATTGACAATAATCGTATTGTCAATACATTTTATATTGACGTCAATACATCGGTATTGACAATATTTCTGTATTCACATCATCAATATTATTGTCAATACTTGTAAGTATTGACAATATTTCTTACCGTGTGGGGTTTGCTTTACGGGGAAAGTAGAGTAAACGCTTTTATTCATACGACCTATTGGGTTGTTTAACTTTGGGAAATATATACCGGTATACCGATTTTTATACGTCATCTGATAGAGCTTCGTTTTCTGAGCACAACGATATTTTTATCAATCCCGTAGATATTCATCTCGATTTTCAAATCAAGATATAAAGTTTTGATCGATGACACTAATTCGTTGAACTATAAAATAGTTACAGCACCGGTGGTTACAGTGTACCAAAATTGATGAAATTTTGGATTGCGGTTCCATTTTTAATGCAGATGAAGAATATGTATTTACCTCAATACCCCTAAACAACCAAATTGAAAAGGTACCATGAACTTTTATAAACAAATCATCGGATAGGGGAAGCTTTCGTCAACCCAAAGATGGTGTTAGTTTGCGTAGGCGAGCCTTGAGTTACGAGAAAAGGGTTTCCGAAGTTTTGTTCGCAATAGCTGATTTGTTGGTCGTGATTTGCTCGATTGGTTCCGCTATTTGACAGCTCAATTGGTTCCCGAGATTCTTTGCGCCAGACTATGAATATAGCGACTATAAGTTAATTCATATTTTTGTGTCATTAGAAAATAATAAAAACAAAGACATGTACACGCTATTTTCAAAACCACCTAAATTTGGGTACAATCCACCCAGATCGGTTAAAACAGAACTACCCAAAAATGGGTAAAATGTGTTGGGAGTGGCAACGTGACAAGTTGACAAAATATGATTCATTTATTCACGTTTACACATTTATGTTTAAACCCAACAAACGTCAATAGAAGAGTATTTTTTACACATTTTTCAAGAACGGTTTTTACAGCAAAATGTGTAAAAAGTAATCATTTCTAGAATTTGAATACAATGGGGACGCATGCTTTTTCTATTTATTTCGGAGTTTTCTTATTTGTGTCGCTGATAAGATAAAGATTTCTCGGATACAATAATATTATATTCTCTCTTTTATTTTTATCACATAATTTATCTCTTCACATGAGTTTTAACCTCAACGAGATTGCCGCGGAAGTCATCGCAGCCAGACACCGGACAATTGAAACCTTCATTATGAGAAAAAAGAATAGTTCTTCTTAAACTTAGCTATGAAAATAACATAAATCACTTACCCTAGCTTGTCCATCTGCACTGTCCAGTTTGGACCTTAGTTCCTTAATTTCTCTGTTATTATAATCACTGGCTCAACGAAACAGAATGCAGCAAAGTTTGAAGTTTTTGTTTACCCATTAATGAATACTACATTCTAAAAATGTGTATTTTTTACACATTTTAAGATTTCCAAATTTACACATTTTTTGACAGCTGCATATAAATATAAAAAATGTGTATTTTTTTACTCATTTATGTGTTTACGCTGGTTAATGTGTACGGTCGGCCAGCAGATGGAAATGATGTGAAAATGATAATGACGTTTTGCTAGCTGTCAAATCGTATGGAATATTTTTTAGTACATCATCACTTTTGTGGTTTTGGATTTCAAACCTAGGTGTAGTTTCGCGTAGATTCAACAATCGCTCAACGAAATCCACTTTAAGCCTAGTGTCGCCGCCAAAAGCTACTTTCTTCTCCGGTTAGGGAGAGTCTTTCGCTTACTAGGTCAGACACTGTTTCTCGATTCTAGGAGCTACTTTTTTCTCCGGTTAAGGAGAGAAGTTTTCACTTCCAGGTCAAGAGTTCTTCTAGGAGCTACTTTTTTCTCCGGTTAAGGAGAGAAGTTTTCACTTCTAGGCCGAAAGTTCTTTCGGATTCAAAAAGAGAAGAATCTGGAGTAACCTACGAAACTTAATTTTACTCAACAAAATTGTACAAAGTGGTCTTACAGCTACGTGTTGCATTAGCAACTTATAATTATGTAAAACCTTTACATGATTTGTCCATGGTTTAACATATCCCTTTCAATACCGAACTTTAACCTAATTTGCCTATTCTAATTAGCTAGGATTCCGATCGCCCTTGAAAGGGTAAATTTGTGTTGTTTAGACCTTATATACTATGCCCTCTCAGATCTGGGATTTCTCAGATATCTTGTAAGTTTATTTATTTTTGTAACTCAGATCTGATATGGCTCTACAAATAAGAATGAGACATTTGTAACGTTTAAACATTATAATTATATCCTTCGTTAAGGATAAACAGAGAGGGAAAGCTAAACGTAACCTAGATGCGCAAGCATGCCATGCGTAAGCGTGTTTATCCTACTTGAACGTAGAAACGTTCCTAAGTAAATACTGTAGTTAGATTATGTAAAACGAGCTCTCGCTCCTTTTGCCCTACTTTTCATTTCATATTCTTGGCCTTGGTATCAACGTCAGCTAGGGCTATGCAAACGGGATGCAACTGTGAGTATCTTATGGTTTTGGTTTGAAATTAATTGCCTCGCGGTAACATTCCGGAGCCCGTAAATCCTTCTAGGTTTACTTATATATGATCGTTATTCCGCGAGTGTTTCGTCATTTACTTTGTGTATCATTCCCACAAAGCAATCTTTTTTAATGATAGTTTCAACATCTTGGTGTTTCAACACCCGTTTTGATGCTACTTGTTCTTTTTTATTGTCTTCATTTGAAGAAGCTTCTCCTGGCGGCTCAACATCCATAATAGCCAATTTAACTACTGGTCGAGTGTATTCTCCAGAAGCTGTTTTCACAACAGCCGATCTTACCTGACCATCCTTGCCTACATGTGTTTTCAAAACAACTCCCTTTTTCCACTTTGCCTTTTGATCATCTTCAGCAATCATAACGATGTCTCCTTACTTGACATTTTTCACAGCCTCCGACCATTTTGATCTTTTGGCTAATGAAGGAAGGTATTCGTGTAACCACCTATCCCAGTAGGTTTTAGCCATAGACTGCACTTTCTTCCATTGTTGTCTAGTGGCTTCTGCCTTGGACACATCATTCAATGATGGTTCGGCTCCGCCGGCACAACCAATTAGGAAGTGGTCGGGAGTGAGCGGTTCGTCATCGGTGGCGTCTAGAGATATATTCGTCAAAGGTCTCCAATTTATTATATTTTCGATTTCTGTTAATAACGCACGGAATGTGTGTTCTTGCATAGTTTGATTTGGTAAAAGACTTTTAACTTCTTGAACCAATCTTTCCCATGCTCCACCAAAGTGTGGAGATGATGGAGGATTGAAATGCCATTCAATTCCTCTTGACGCAAGTCTATGCTGAATCTTTTTTAGTTCGTTGTCAGCTCCTACAAAATTAGTACCGTTGTCACTATAAAGGAATTTTATTCTGCCTCGTCTGTTCTGCACTGAGTTCAAGCATAATAAAAATGCATCTGCAGACAGATCATGGGCTATTTCGAGATATACTGCCCTTGTTGTCATACATGTAAACAATGCTCCCCATCGTTTTTCTGTTCTTCGTCCGATGGACACATTGTACGGCCCAAAGTAATCTACTCCGGTATGGGTGAATGGTTTCACGAAAGGTTGCAATCGACACTCAGGTAGAGGTGCCATTTTAGGGGTATTTATCTTCGCATTTTCATTTTTACAATATTGACATTTTTTTATTGTCCTCTTCATTCCAGCATCTATTTGGATAACATGATATTTTTGTTGCACCGCTGCTATCGTAGTCTTCATTTTTTTATGTTTAAACTGTTCATGTTGATTTTTCAATATTAAATCAACTACATGATGCTTTGCTGGAAGTATGTAAGGATATCGAGCTGCATAAGGAACGCACTCTGCATCCTTATATCGTGTTTCTGATTTTATTGTACCATTTTGATCTAGGAATGGTGTTAGCGTTCGTATTTTGCTAGATTTGTCCACCGTCTGTTTAACATTGAGTTCCGTTAACTCATCTGGAAATGCATCCCATTGAGTTTTCAGAATCAGCAAAATTTCTGCCTTTTCCATATCAACAGCACTGATTGTCTTATCGAATCTCAATTCTTTGTTTGTTTTAGACCTAAGCCACTCTATATATTTTATTGTTATGCATACAGACCTTTTTAAACGGTTCCAATCCGAACACCATTTAACGTTGAGCCAATCTAAATTTGGTTTGCTTATGCTCTTTATTGAATGTACGGGACGTAATTCTTCATGACTTAAATCTGAACTATGATTGTCCCCTTTCACGGATGGCCAATGTTTCTCGTCCAGCTTCAAAAACGCAGGTCCTTCAATCCAAGACGATTTCGATTGTTTTACTTTAGTTCCTTCATCAGCCGGTTTTGCTGCTGAACTAATATATTTCCATTGTGATTCAACGGTGCTTTCGAGGATTTCACTAACACGATATTGAACGAATTGTTTGAACTTTCTTAATTCAGATTTGATCCAACTTATGACTGTTTTTGAATCGGACCAGTATATAACCTGATCTGTTTGTAATCTTAATGCTTTCTGTACTGTATTAGATAATCTTGTCCCTAATACAGCAGCTTGTAGTTCTAAGCGAGGTATTGACATTATTTTCGTGGGAGCAACCTTTGATTTGGCAGCAACAATCGTAACATCAATGCCGTCTTTGCTTACTGTTCTCTTATATATAACAGTAGCGAAAGCGTTCAGTGAAGCGTCGCAAAAAACATGAAGTTCTCGACGTATCACGCCTTTAAAATAAGAGTAACATCTTGGGATTTTTATCTTAGATAAGGAAGACAATCTATTAATCCAGGTTTGCCAAATCTTATTTATGTCATCGGGAATTTTATCATCCCAGTCTATACCACGTCGCCATAAATCTTGCATTATTATTTTAGATTCGATTGTTATATGTGCGATTAACCCAAGAGGATCATACACACTCATAATAAAAGACAACACTTGTCTTTTTGTCGGTTTCAACATTACTAAATTGGGAATGTTGATTTTAAATGTAAGTTTATCGTTTTGCGTGTCCCAATACATACCCAGGACCTTTTCATATACATTTTCGTTATAATCAAGTTTCACTTCCTTTATTGGAGAGATTCTATCATTTGGTAATTGTTTCAAGCAGGACCTCGAATTTGATATAAAATTCCTTATTCGGAAGTTAGCTTTATCATGTATCTGAATGATGTCTGATACAGTTTTTACAGCTTCTTTCACTTCGTTGAAGCTGTCTAAATAATCATCTACATAGTGATTTTTAATTATAGCCTCAACTGCCTTAGGTCTTTCATTTATGAATTGTTTAGCATTTTCATTCTTGACAAATTGCATACAAGCCGGTGAGTAGTAGCTCCAAAGGTCATTACTTGCATTTCATAGATGTCTAATCTTGTATTAGGTTGCTTTCGAGATACCATTCTTTGTGATTCTCGATCTTCTTTTCTGATTTTCACTTGATGGAAGGCCTCCTGAATATCCCCGGTTATTGCTATTGGACCTTCTCTAAATCTCATCTTTATATCAAGAGCTGACTCTGTCATGTCAGGTCCTGCTAATAATTGTGAATTTAAAGAAACTCCATCAATCTTAGTTGCCGCATCAAATACCATTCTTGGTTTAGGCGGTTGTTTACTTTGGTTGATAGTTATAAAATGAGGTATGTAAAAGGTTTTCGAAGTCTCAATCATATATTCATCAGGACTTAGCTTTTTAAGATATCCTTTCCTTACATACTCATCAATTTGTGTACTATACCATTCTTTTAAAGAAGAATCCTTCTCTAATTTCTCCTCTAATAATAGAAAGCGATTCAAAGCCGTAGAAAAACTATTTGGGAATTCTACCTTATCATTTTTCCACAAGAGACCTATTTCGTAACCCTTATCAGTTGGTTTCCATGTTTCTTGCATAATTTTTAGAGCGCGTTCGTCTGATTTTGATATTAATTCGCTCTGAGGTACCTTCACGCCAAAGGCTTCTGTAGAGAAGTAATCTGCCATAATCTCCTTCATTGATTTTTCTTCTTTATTCACCTCATTCATTACAAACACATGATTTTTGTTTTCGGCGTTATTTCGGCTGGTACCGAATATAACCCATCCCAACTTTGTTTTCTTGGCAATAGGTTCAGAAAATCCACGCGATCTCAGAAGAAGTGTCGCTATCTGCGTTGTTTGTTTTTTTTTCTTCGCTTGTGCTCCCGGTACAGAAATTTGTGGCGTCGCGTGTGATAGTTTTTGATTTCAGTTGTTTACGCGTTGTATGATTTTGTGAGCGGTCGCTTCGTGTTCGCGTCATGGAGCAATCGACTACATTCGACCAGAGGATTGATCCCCGTAGGGCGGGTCTATGATCGGAGCTACTACACCAAGCGTGACATAGCTGCTTGCAAGGGATTCAGTTGGACTGATTTGGTGAGATTGTTCCATTTTTCTACTTTTGTCTATTTAAACTTAATTTCTATGAATGCGTATCGTTTGGAATCATTTGATTCGGATGAGACTCTTAACTTTTATTTGTTTACATTGTGTTTCAATTGGTATTCTTAAGAACTTCATAAAATAAGGTTTCAATATTTAAATTGAGCAGATCGACTAGCCTGGTGGCTGCCGCTTTTGCTTACTGAGTAGAAGACCGCCGGGTATCCACATTGTAAAGATTCCCTATTTTCAGCTTTTTTACAGGCTGGAGTTGTTGTTTGAACCATTTAGTTTATCAATTTAATTTATCTGTATAACAATTATTCACAAGCATTCTTCCAGGTCAATTCAAGAATAGTTTGATGATGATAAATCTTCCTAATATTCACATTACAGTTATGACCCGATCCTGTCAATCTCTCCGCGCATCAGACTGTTATTTTTCAATAATTCCACATAATTGTAATTTCATACCTTCCTCCTTCAAGATGAATGTTTAAGATACGCATACTTTGCTAGCTGACAAAATGGGGTCATTGCTGTATAATTATTCTCTTTTTGCAGCCTTCATTCAGACTGGATCTATTGATTTAAATTATTTGAGTTTTCTTCCAGCTCTTTGATGACGGAACATCACTAGATTTATACTGTAATGATTCACTCTTACAGCTTTCACCCTGGTTTTGTCTGTTGATTTGATTTGTTTGAATTGGTTTTCAGCTCCTTGGTGTTGGCAGTCGCGGGCGATCAATTTTGCTCATGCTCATGCTCTAAGTTCATTTTCAGCATTTCGATGATGGAACGTCTTCAGATTTATATTATAAGGGGGCTTATTACGGATGTCACATCACGGTGAAAAGTTGTCACTTGTCGTCACGGTGAAGTGATTCCCATTTGATTTGTACGGTAATCACGGCTCTTATTCTGAGTATCACTTTCTTATCACCGTGTAGTGACACCCGTAATAAGGCCCAATGATACACCATTTGGTTTTGGCTTCGGGCAAATCCAAGTATAATGCATGATAACACTGATTCATTTAAAACCATGGTCGCATCACTTATCAAGGTGAATCCTGATCCAACGAACCCAACTTACTAACAAAATCTCCTTTTCTGTGTCTTTTGTTGGAAATTTCAGGGTTACATCTTCCTTATTGGGAGCTGAGGAGACATAGAGCTGCATCATATTGTATGTAAAATAATTATTATTTTCATTGCGGAATACCAGTTTTTTTTATCCATATAAATGTATTTTCATTATTACGTATTTTAATGTTCTGATATATTTCATTTCTCCATTACATATGTTTACTATATATATAAATAAATACTGGGTTGGGAGGGAGCATCAGGGTATCATTTGACCTGAAACTGGACGATTGGAGTGGTATGACAACCGGAGTCTAGGAGGGAATAAACACTATCATTTTCTTTATCCTACCGATTCGATTGTGATGGTGTGAATTCTACTCCAACAGTTTCAGTGAGATTGACGCGCCCTTCTTAACAAACCATCCTGTAGGAAGCTTAATAAGTATTGCGAATTGCGTTATTCGATTTGTTGGATCGTATCGTTGGAAGGAGATTCTTAAATTCCCGTGGATTTCGCGTAAGTGTCTCTGCTTACGGGTCCACCCCACCGTTTTTGGCCCTTCATACAGCGATATTGTGAATTCAGATCGGTAGCTCAAATTGATCTTGCTATTAAGTGGAGCTGCATACAAGACAAGATCTTCGAAGGGATGGTGGCTACCTTACATACATACATACATACAATAGGTTCAGAAAATCCACGCGATCTTTCTTCAATACCCTTAAAAAGATATGCATGTGGTAATCCTAATAATATCGTTGGAACTGCCTTATTGTAAGATTGCAGTTCTATTCCCCTTAGATATGAGAACTGTTCTTCTATTCGTTTTGAATCAATAGATTGCATGGGTAAAGCCAGTTCATTAATTGTACGTAAATCCTTAAGCAAAAACGATTTCCCGTTTTCACCTTTGATATGTACTTGAACGGTCATACTCTTAGTTTCTTCTTGGACCTCTCCGTTTGTCCAAGCTATAGTCATAGGCTTATTAAATCCTGATATATTCAATTGTTCAACTACGCTATTATGAATAAAGCTTACCGATGAACCTGAATCGAAAAATACGTGAGTTTTTAAACTGTTTTTTTCCGCTGTTCAAAGTAACAGGCAAAATTTGATAATACACCATGTTGTGTTTTTATACGTGACAGTTTACTTTGTCAGACGCAATAGTGGTTTCAGAACCTTTTCTTAAATTTTCTTTTTTATCAGTTCTTGGATGTAGCAATCGATTATGTTTACTGGTACATCCGTCAATATTGCATGGTCGTGCTACTCTACAATCCTTTAATAGATGATTTGGATTGCAACATGAAAAACAAAGTTTCTTCTTCATTATAAACTGTCTTCTTTCACCGGAAGACAATCCTCTAAATTCATTGCATCCTGTTAAGCGGTGATTTTGTCCACACTTAAGGCACTTTGGATACCCTGTACTGTGGTAGTTCACTCTATCGGGTCTTTCCAATCTGGAAAACTTTTCATTTTTAATCCCCTTATCAGCTATCAACATTGTAGCCAGTTTTTCTTGGGGCTTTAACCATTCATAGAAATCACTTAGCGTTGGAGCAATAAATGGATTTAATATAGTTGACAATGTCTTATTTTCATTTACATGCATCAACCATTGTTGATGCAGCCCATTGGGTAATTTTCCCGCCAGATCTCTGATTAATCTTTGATCATTCAGGTATTCTTCATGATCAATGCATCTCATATTAATTACTAGATTCCCAATTCCAGATATAAAATCCACCATCGTTTTAGGATTTTCAAAACGAGGAATTTTAAGTGCAAGGACATCTTGCAATAACCCAGAGTAAACCAACTCAACACTTCCGAATTGGTCTTCAAGTTTGTGCATGATCAATTCTATATTTTCTGAATCTAGGAGAAGTGCATTGACTGCCCGCAATGCATCTCCTTTTAAACTTCTTTGTAGACGGTGTAAATTTTCAAGGTCCGAAAAATTTCCCTGTTGTGTTGTTTCAAAGTAAGTTTTTTTAAATTTAGGCCAAGCCTTGTAATTGCCATCAAAGTATGGCAAATCCAATAATGATTGCCTTATGATATATTTTTCGGTTGCTGATTTAGCATTAACGTTGATACCATTGATTTTGTTTATTATTGCCGCAAAAGCCTCTACTTGGCTATCCATTGTAGTTTTATTATCTTTGATATTTTTTAGAACTTTAATTTGTTCTTCCTGTGAAACCAGAAGGGCTCTAAACTTGGTGCATTTTACCCATGCCCAAGGCTCAGTTTTCTTAGGTGAGTGATCTAAACCTACACATAACAGGTGGAACCAGCGATCACAATCGTCGCAGGCCACCATGTTATCACTGTCGTCTTTTCCTTGACAAAGACGACAGTGCCCATTTTTATTTACTACAAATGTTTCACTCATGATTACAAATTTACTATTTTTTTTTTCTTTTACTCACACTTGATGTGGTCGTTGATGATCTTCAGGGTTGGCGTATAGCTTTTGTGATATATCGGCCACCGGCCGGGGAAAGCTGGATTCTGATGCAGCTATGATGATGATAATGATGATGATAATGATGATGATGATAATGATGCTGATGATGATGATGATGATGATGATAATGATGATGATGATAATGATGCTGATGATGATGATAATGCTGGCTCTCTTCAGGTCGCTTGTAATACGACTAGCTGTCTTCTTGTTGTTAAACTACTCACTTAGTTTAATTCTTTGTGGCGTGGTGTAGTGTGAATTTGCTCATATGCTGCCGGAACAACCTTTCTTTGGCAGTACCACGCCACAGGATCACTGGAAACGCCTTTGTGACACAGTATTCTCCCTTAGGAAATGGTTCCTTGAGCCACTTTTTGTAGGCCTTTCCCGAGGGGCACGCAATAGCCTTCTTGACTGCGTTGGATTTAAAGTACAAGGTGTTTAACTATGTAATTAAGTAATTAAAAATGAAAATTAAGTATTTCATGTAATTAAATTTAATTTCGCGTAATCAAAGCAGTGCCAGTGTAATTACTGTAATTAAAACACGTACTTCAATTTGATTACGGAATTAATGTAATTAAAAATTAATTTTCTTTAATTAATGTAATTAAAGTTACACAAATGTTATTAAAAACGTACCAAAATCCTTATTCTTGAAGTATTTAAAAAAAAATTAAGAAAACCCTTAACACATACTCGAATGAATTTATCTCTTCACTCTTCTTACACCCTGAAATACGCATATTAATGTTTTACTAGACTACAAACATGACCAATTCTGCGAATACTTATACTAAATTTCTTGGAGCACCATGCTAGAGTTGGAAACTGAAATAATCCACTCGCGACAATCGATTTCACTTTCGTTTTGTACGTTCAACATAATGTCGTATCTAGTGCACTGTATTCGTTGAATAATGCGCTTTAATGCAGAACTAGAATAAAATCGATTGTCACGAGTGGGTTATATCGGTTTACAACTCTAGCGACAATATATAGTGAAAAGGAAGTGATACTCATAATGAGGGCCGTTATTGCCATACAGATTCAATGGAAGATGTATAAGCATTTGCATTAATTTTCTGTTGTTACGCGTGAATTCTTTGATTATTTCAATATTTCTTTCAAACTTAATATTATTATACTAATAATAATTAAAAGATTTAAGGCAGAGTTCATTAACAAAAAAATTATAATCAGGTTTTGGTTGAATATAATTATTGTGTGCTTTTATTTGTATTATCGCCATCATATGATCACATCCGTATTCAGAATTGACGCGATAGCATTTATGAAATCCGCCTCCCCATTGTTCGTCTTTCCATGGGTCAACTAAACAATACTATGGGCAGAACTCCAAACCGATAGGAAACGATGAGTCCAATGTGCACAGGACACGAAATGATCGTTACCGATCAACTTGACACACTCAAGTTATCCGTGCTGGGAAGACAATTGCATACCAGCTGCGATTTTTTCCCGGAAGTAGCTCAGCGTGTGAATGTCCAAAGTATTCACCAGCTCCAGTATCCGTTCAGCTGTCTGGGATAGCAAATTTGAACTCTTAATATGGACATTACCGACGGAGTTTCGTAAAATAATGAAGTTTGATATGTCACACGAGGGGTTCCGGTTCTTATTGGGAGTTGGATATTTAACCGGGGGGGGGGGGGTTGGTAGGGGGACAATTAAATGGGACTGTGGACTGTCTAAGACCATTATTAGCCGTGCAGAATCATGAAGTTTGATATGTCGCACGAAGGATTTTGGTTCTTGTCGATAATTGAAAATATACCCGGGAACACCGGAACATGCCAGGGAGGGCCAATGGGATCGTGGGCTCTCAAAAAGACCATCACTGGCCGAGTTCAGCAGAATCATAATGTTTGATATGTCGCATGACGTGTTTTGGTTCTTGTGGAGAATCGGTCACTTGCCCGGGGACACAGGAACATGCCCGAGAGGGCTAGTGTGACCGTCGAGTCTCATTAAGGCCATTACCAGCCAAAATTTGGAAAATCATGAATTTTGATATGTCGCACGATGGGTTTCGTTCTTGTTGAGAATTGGCCACTTCCCCGGGGGCACCGGAACATTCCCAGAAGGGCTAGTGTGACCATGGACTTTCAATAAGGCCATTACTGGCCAAGATTTGTAAAATCATGTTGTTTGATATGCCGCATTATAGGTTTTGGTTCTTGTTGAGAATTGGCCACTTCCCCGGGGGCACCGGAACATGTCTGGGAGGGCTAGTGTGACCATGAACTCTCAATAAGGCCATTACTGGCCAAGATTTGTAAAATCATGAAGTTTGATATGTCGCATGATGGGTTTTGGTTCTTGTTGAGAATTGGTCACTTCCCCGGGGCACCGGAACATTTTCGGGATGCCCAATGTGATTGTGAACCATCGAAATAGCTGCCACTGGTTCAATTACATCGTTTGAGAGAAAAAAAAACATGATGTTCATCGTGTGTATACTTATTACAGAACAATAAAGCCGAATGCCGACCAAAAGCGACCCCAACGGGAACCGAAATAACTCCGGAACCATGAATTGATCAAAATATTTTCAGATGTATTCAGAAACTTCAATAGATTCAAGACAAAATTCAATTTGTTGTGTGTGTGTGTGTGTGTGTGTGTGTGTCATCCTCTATCCCTCACCCAGCCGGGGGCGTTGGACAAGTAGAACTGCGAATAATTTGATCAAATCTCATGCTCCGTAATGGTGCCCTTTATGTTGTGAAGACTAGTACTTCAAAAAGGGTAACTTTTGAGGCAAGACAGGGTGTCCTCAGCAAGTCAAGGGAACAGGATGCACTAAATGTCCACAACAGGTACAGCAAAACATCACATAGACGCCCTTATTCACACTAACTACTCAGGGGGTAGAAGGTCAAGAAGAGCCACCGCTGCCAAATAAAGCTTGAACCGGGTACCTGGGACTCCCACGATATACCCGCGGCAATGGTCAGCAGACGATGCCCTGTGCGTATTTAGTATGTAATATGTTTTATTTGGATACACAAAATGTTTGAAGCCATGCGTCATCTAAACCATAATTTGCATCACCACAAATACACTTGTCAACAATCTTCAACTGGAACGTTCTCACCAAATCACTTCACCCGGGAGCGCATTCCCGATGCTTCCACGCATATTTTTTTCCTTCCACTCCAACCACACAACAACCAAATATCACTTTTCTGCACTTTTCTTTTTCAAGTCACTCCGTGCACAAAAGCAATGCACATCTCAAAACCCTGACAATAGATCAGCGCACTTCTCATCACCGCGTAAATAAACAGAAAATCAGACAAAATTCAATTTGTTGTAAAGACAAATATTGAGAAATTATGTTTTTATAGCTAATTGAATTTTGAAATCTATGCAAATTTAGACGTTAGGCACGCAAAGGTTAACATAATTTTCTATTGTAATTCTGTTTTCGTTCGCATCCTCCAAATTAAATTCGTTATTTCTTAGGTTGAACCAGGTAGCACAAACAAACATTCCTTTTATTGTCACATTCTCCGGTGCTTTTACAGGGGCGTGATCCAGGATATAGTTCATTGCCCTGCCAACACCTCGGCAGTATTGAAATCCGACTACATTTCCAATCACGAACCGATCGTTGTATGTGAATTGGCACCAATCACCAACTGAAATTATCCTTAACGTAGCAAAAGGGCCTGTGAAATTTTTGTTTCACGGGCCAATAACGAAAGGGTCTAACGGTACGCTGGGGGAAATTTAAGTACATTTCTCACTGTACATTAATGGAGTTAATGTACTTAATTTATGCGACTTGTAATTAAAGCTGAAATTTGTACTTAAATTAAAAGTAATTAAATCAAAAAATTTCCGACGCTCGTAATTAAAGTAATTAATCATGTAGTTAACTGTAATTATTGTACTTAAAAAAGGCTTGCGTAGGAGTTTAAGGTTATTGCGTGCCCCTCGGCCTTTCCTAACTTCAACTTTTCCACTTGAATGTCGATCTCTCTAAAATATTCGACTAGTTCATTAATTTCCTCCAGAATATCATTCCCAATCATAATGTGCTGACTTGTTCTTAATTATATCTTTGTCAGATTGACACTTTTGGCGCAACGGCCCACTTGGCTTTAACAAGCCCAAATGTTCGAAACTATCTGACCTTTGTCAGATTTCACGTTTCGGCGCAACGGCCCACTTAAACCGCCAACTTGCGGTTCTATGCAGTCAGATTTCGACTGACTGCTATTTGGCTTAACGCCACACTATTTGGCACAAAGCCCACTGGAAGTGCCAACTTGCGGTTCTTTACAGTCAGATTCCGACTGACTTCTATTTGGCTTAACGCCACACTATTTGGCACAAAGCCCACTGGAAGTGCCAACTTGCGGTTCTTTACAGTCAGATTTCGACTGACTGCTATTTGGCTTAACGCCACACTATTTGGCACAAAGGCCCACTGGAACTGCCAACTTGCGGTTCTCTACAGTCAGATTTCGACTGACTGCTATTTGGCTTAACGCCACACTATTTGGCACAAAGGCCCACTGGAACTGCCAACTTGCGGTTCTTTACAGTCAGATTTCGACTGACTGCCTTTTGGCTTAACGCCACACTATTTGGCTCAAAGGCCCACTGGAACTGCCAACTTTCGGTTCTTTACAGTCAGATTTCGACTGACTGGCTTTTGGCTTAACGCCACACTATTTGGCTCAAAGGCCCACTGGAACTGCTAACTTGCGGTTCTTTACAGTCAGATTTCGACTGACTGGCTTTTGGCTTAACGCCACACTATTTGGCTCAAAGGCCCACTGGAACTGCCAACTTGCGGTTCTTTACAGTCAGATTTCGACTGACTGCCTTTTGGATTAACGCCACACTATTTGGCTCAAAGGCCCACTGGAACTGCCAACTTGCGGTTCTTTGCAGTCAGATTTCGACTGACTGGAAGTTCACAGGCTCAAAACGTCGGAAAACGTCCTCCAAGATTCCTCTCTGGAGCCACCATGAAATGTCGCCGCCAAAAGCTACTTTCTTCTCCGGTTAGGGAGAGTCTTTTGCTTACTAGGTCAGACCACAGACAAGCAGACGTAACTCTTCATTGTGTATCTTCGTTCATGCATTTAACGGTTGATTTGAATTTTATCAGTTCCGCGAACTACTCGCCGCAGCGCTGGCATCGGATCACTTTGACGTTTCTATATATTCTATAGAACTTCTATGCAATATTGTTTACGAGTTAGCGAGCAAGCTTGTTTTCCGCGAGAAGCCAGAGAGATTACTGAGGTTATATGTTTTGAGATACTATGTTTTCAAGAACAAGTTTTTCTAAGAGTTACGTCTGTTTGTCTGTGGTCAGACACTGTTTCTCGATTCTAGGAGCTACTTTTTTCTCTGGTTAAGGAGAGAAGTTTTCACTTCCAGGTCAAGAGTTCTTCTAGGAGCTACTTTTTTCTCCGGTTAAGGAGAGAAGTTTTCACTTCTAGGCCGAAAGTTCTTTCGGATTCAAAAAGAGAAGAATCTGGAGTAACCTACGAAACTTAATTTTATTCAACAAAATTGTACAAAGTGATCTTACAGCTACGTGTTGCATTAGCAACTTATAATTATGTAAAACCTTTACATGATTTGTCCATGGTTTAACATATCCCTTTCAATACCGAACTTTAACCTAATTTGCCTATTCTAATTAGCTAGGATTCCGATCGCCCTTGAAAGGGTAAATTTGTGTTGTTTAGACCTTATATACTATGCCCTCTCAGATCTGGGATTTCTCAGATATCTTGTAAGTTTATTTATTTTTGTAACTCAGATCTGATATGGCTCTACAAATAAGAATGAGACATTTGTAACGTTTAAACATTATAATTATATCCTTCGTTAAGGATAAACAGAGAGGGAAAGCTAAACGTAACCTAGATGCGCAAGCATGCCATGCGTGGGCGTGTTTATCCTACTTGAACGCAGAAACGTTCCTAAGTAAATACTGCAGTTAGATTATGTAAAACGAGCTCTCGCTCCTTTTGCCCTACTTTTCATTTCATATTCTTGGCCTTGGTATCAACGTCAGCTAGGGCTATGCAAACGGGATGCAACTGTGAGTATCTTATGGTTTTGGTTTTAAATTAATTGCCTCGCGGTAACACCTAGTATACAGATCGAAGCGAAACGAAAATTGAAGCACGCGAAAAATCATGAAATTTCGCTAGCGAAAAAGGTTGTGAAAAAATGTTTGTGGAACATTTTCCAGTTTCCTTTTTTCGCAGTTTACAGTTCATGTGAAACGAAATCGGTCAGTTTACACCTCCGGTGAAGTGAAAATCTGACAGATACGCTCTTTCTCGAAACGTCAACTTTTCGCTTACCTGCTGCTCTTTTCGCTAGCGCTGCATGCGCGAAAAAAAATAATGAACCTAAGCGAAAAAGATACGATCCACAAAATAAGATTTCGCTGGATCGAATCTGTTTACAGTTCAAAGCGAAGCGAAATATTTGCCAATTGCGTTTTTCACGCAGGTGAAAAATTTAGTATTTTGTATGAATTTTTCACTTCGCTTCGATCTCTATACAGGCCTTTAAAGGTAAATTCCCCCACATACAGCGGGCTAGACGCCCACGGCTCGCCCCCGGACCGCTCGGCGGACGGGGCGGACTTGGGCGACTCGAACCTCGCGGCGCCGCTTGGTCCAATTTTGGTCGCCGGCGCGCCGGGGGCGACCATATTTGCAACATTTGGGCGCCTGAGGCGAAAACGATACCTGTCAAAAAACTGATCGTTTCGGCCATTTTGTCCGCCCCCAGGCGCCCCGGCGCGCTCCCGATTGTTCACCACCATTTTCTTTTTCAATGGGTTTTAAATTAATAAAAATGAAAACAGTTGAAGCATAAACATGACTTCATCAATAAATTTTATTTTTCATTTTCTTATAACTAACATATGTTTTTTTATTAAATAGATCCTAACCTAACAATAATATCTTACAAGCTAAGTCAACCGCATCATGCGACAAATCAAATTACATGACAATTTAATTACTAGTTCAATGGAACTCAAATCTAGTTCCAAGAACCACTTTGGCCACATCGAGACACATTCCGGGTGTCCCGGGGGATGCAGCCAGCATCTGATTAGGGTCAAACCCACCATGCGACACATCAAATTACATGAGAATTCAAAGACTAGTTCAATGGAACTCAAATCTAGTTCCAAGAACCACTTTGGCCACATCCGGACATATTCCGGGTGTCCCGGGGGAAGAGGCCAACATCTGATTAGGATCAAACCCATCATGCGACACATCAAAATACATGAGAATTCAATTTCTGGTTCAATGGAACTCAAATCTAGTTCCAAGAACCACTTTGGCCACATCCGGACATATTCCGGGTGTCCCGGGGGAAGAGGCCAACATCTGATTAGGGTCAAACAAATCATGCGACACATCAAATTACATGAGAATTCAATTTCTGGTTCAATGGAACTCAAATTTAGTTCCAAGAACCACTTTGGCCACATCCGGACATATTCCGGGTGTCCCGGGGGAAGAGGCCAACATCTGATTAGGGTCAAACAAATCATACGACACATCAAATTACATGAAAATTCAATTTCTGGTTCAATGGAACTCAAATCTAGTTCCAAGAACCGCTTTGGCCACATCCGGACATATTCCGGGTGTCCCGGGGGAAGAGGCCAACATCTGATTAGGGTCAAACAAATCATGCGACACATCAAAATACATGAGAATTCAATTTCTGGTTCAATGGAACTCAAATCTAGTTCCTAGAACCACTTTGGCCACACCCGGACATATTCCGGGTGTTCCGCGGGAACTCGAATAATAATTTACGTTTGCCTAACGTTTGATGTCTACATCAGCATCGAAATAAAATGTATTCCTGGCATCAAACATTAGAAAACATTGCGATTTATATGTATTTATACAAGGTAACGAGAAATAAAATTTTGCTATTCAAATGTTCTGTCGTCGAGAATTTTAATCGAATTTTTTTTTTAGATGATTTTAGACGTACAAAACGTTAAAATTTAACGTTCTTCGGGTATTTTCAAATGTAGATGCTTCCTGATGTTGTCAAATGTACAAGACATTAAAACAAAATGATTTTCGGGTGTTTTCAATTGTACTAAGAACTTATTGTTTTCGGATGTTTTCAAATGTGCAAAACATTAGAATTTAACTTTTTCAAATGCTTTCAACCATACAACACATTAGAATTAAAACATGATTTTGTAAACAGTACACACCATTGTTGTTAGATAACGTTATAGAAATGCATACATAATAGTCATTGCTATAGCTCCCGTTCCCCACCAGTCAGTTAACTGACCTTAGCTAACCTAATATCATTGTAGCAACTCTCTATGCGGCATTGGAACCATGCCATCAGCGCGCTAAGAGTTATTAGACTACTGACATAGGCGCCAATTCGTGGATGACGAGGCACTAGGTGACGTTACAGCGAGCTTGACGATTGTTGTATCATTTTTTAACGAACTACCAGACAATGATGCGTAGTGTTTACATGATCAAGTTTCCAACTCTACTACAATCTACAATCTACAATCAACTGGAAATCGATATCCGACGCCATTTTTAAATCAAATATGGGATATATTGTCATATACCGTTGATACCGTTGATACCATTGACATCGATATGGGTATTTTTGGAATCGGGGTGACGTGTACGTGTACGATATAGGAAATCGATATCCGACGCTATTTTGAAATCCAAGGTGGAGGATTCCTGTTGCAGAAATAGTGTCAAATATCCATAAATAGGGTATTTTTAGAATCGGGGTAATGACTAAAGGCCGCTAATCGATATCCGATAAGATTCTGAAATTAAAGATGGCGGCTTCTGTTTTAAGAAAAATTGGGAATACTGTCAATTATCTATAAAATGGGTATTTTTGGGATCGAGTGACGTCTAGAGATTGGAAATAGGCATCCGACGCCATTTTGAATTCCGAGATCCAAGAAGAGGTGCTTCAGGTTTCAGAAAAAGTGGGAATTACTGTCCAATATCAATCAATATGGGATTTTTTGGAAGGTTTTTGGAGGTTATCGTCTAGAGAAAATCGATATCCGATGCCATTTTGAAATCAAATGTGGCGGCTTCCAGTTCCACAAAAAGTTAAAAATAATTTCAAAAGTCCATAAATATGGGTATTTTTGGAATTTGGGTCACGAATAGAGGTCAAAAATCAATTTTAACGTAACTTTAACCTAACATTTACTTCCCAACAAACAATTGCCTATTGAAGAAACGACTTCTTGACGATTTTATATCACTTCATGCTTAATAATACTTGTACTATTTTAAATATTAACTTCTGTTCAGGCTTTGTTCACACAAATCTGGAGAATTTATTCAACTACAACATCGAAGTATTTGGTGTTGAATAAGGTATGTCGAGAAGCTTTTCTTCGACTTACAAAAATTGTAACAGAGCTTATTCGATAAAATTTTTGATTATTCAGCGTTCATTAGACATCATTACTTCCTTAAACAGCGATGATATAAAGGTGTATATAGACGCTTGATTATCATGTGAAATAATGTTTCATTAGACACTATTATACATTTATTAAACTATTGTTAAATTACGGGATAATTTAACTTAAACTTAACGTAAACTTAAACTTAAACTTAACTTAAACTTAACTTAAACTTAACTTAAACTTAACTTAAACTTAACTTAAACTTAACTTAACTTTAACTAAACTTTAACTTAACTTTAAATAAACTTTAACATAACCTTAACTTTACTTTGACTTAAATTTAACATAACTTAAATTTTAACATAACTTTAACCTAACATTAACTTAACTTTAACTTAACTTCAAATTTTAACCTATATTAAACATAACTTTTATATTAACAAAACTTTAACTTAAACCGAACATTAACTTAACATATCTTTAACTTAACTTTAACTTAACGTTATTTTAACTTAAATTTAACATAACTTTATCCTAAAATTAACTGAACTTTACCTTAACTTAAGCATTCACTTTAACTTTAACATAACTTTAACTTTAACATAACGTTAACTTAACTTAACTTAAATTTAATTTAAACTTAACTTTAACTTTAACTTAACTTTAACTTAACTTTAGCTTAACTTTAACTTAACTTTAACTTAACTTTAACTTAACTTTAACTTATCTTTAACTTAACTTTAACTTAACTTAACTTTAACTTAACTTTAAATTAACTTTAACATAACTATAACATAACTTTAACTTAACTTTAACTTAACTTTAACTTGAACTTAACTTTAACTTAACTTTAACTTGAACTTAACTTGAACTTAACTTTAACTTAACTTTAACATAATTTTAACTTAACTTTAACATAACTTTAACTTGAACTTAACTTTAACTTAACATTAACTTAACTTCTACTTAACTTTAACATAACTTTAACTTAACTTGAACTTAACTTTAACTTAACTTAAACTCAACTTTAACTTAACTTTAACTTGAACTTAACTTTAACTTGAACATAACTTTAACTTAACTTGAACTTAACATTAACATAACTTTAACTTAACTTTAACTTAACTTTAACTTAACTTTAACATAACTTTAACTTAACTTTAACTTATCTTGAACTTAACTTTAACTTAACTTTAACTCAAGTTTAACTTAACTTTAACTTAACTTTAACTTTAACTAAACTTAACTTGGACTTAACTTTAACTTGAACTTAACTTGAACTTAACTTTAACTTAACTTTAACTGAACTTAACTTTAACTTAACTTTAACTTAACTTGAACTTAATTTTAACATAACTTTTATATTAACAAAACTTGAACTTAACTTTAACTTAACTTTAACTTAACTTTAACTTAACTTCAACTTAACTTTAACCTAACTTTAACTTAACTTAAACTCAACTTTAACTTAACTTTAACTTAACTTAAACTAAACTTTAACTTAATTTTAACTTAACTTTAACTTAACTTTAACTTAACTTTAACTTAACTTTAACTTAACTTTAACTTAACTTTAACTTAACTTTAACTTAACTTTAACTTAACTTTAACATAACTTCAACTTGAACTTAACTTTAACTTAACTTTAATTGAACTTTAACTTAACTTGAACTTAACTTTAACTTAACTTGAACTTAACTTTAACTTAACTTGATCTTAACTTTAACTTAACTTTAACTCAACTTTAACTTAACTTTAACTTAACTTTAACTGAACTTTAACTTAACTTTAACTTAACTTTAACTTAACTTTAACTTAATTTAACTTTAACTTAACTTAACTTTAACTTAACTTTAACTTAACTTTAACTTAACTTTAACATAACTTTAACTTAACTTGAACTTAACTTTAACTTGAACTTTAACTTGAACTTAACTTTTACTTAACTTTAGCTGAACTTAACTTTAACTTAACTTTAACTTAACTTTAACTTAACTTTAACTTAACTTTAACTTAACTTTAACTTAACTTTAACTTAACTTTAACTTAACTTTAACTTAACTTTAACTTAACTTTAACTTAACTTTAACTTAACTTTAACTTAACTTGAACTCAACTTTAACTCAACTTTAACTTATCTTTAACTTGAACTTAACTTTAACTTAACTTTAACTTGAACTTAACTTTAACTTAAACTTAACTTAAACTTAACTTAAACTTAACTTAAACTTAACTTTAACTTAACTTTAACTTGAACTTAACTTTCACTTAACTTTAAATAAACTTTAACATAACCTTAACTTTACTTTGACTTAACTTTAACTTAACTTGAACTTAACTTTAACTTAACTTTAACTTAACTTTAGCTGAACTTAACTTTAACTTAACTTTAACTTAACTTTAACTGAACTTTAACTTAACTTTAACTTAACTTTAACTTAACTTGAACTTAACTTTAACTTAACTTGATCTTAACTTTAACTTAACTTTAACTCAACTTTAACTTAACTTTAACTTAACTTTAACTGAACTTTAACTTAACTTTAACTTAACTTTAACTTAACTTTAACTTAACTTTAACTTAACTTAACTTTAACTTAACTTAACTTTAACTTAACTTTAACTTAACTTTAACGTAACTTTAACTTAACTTTAACATAACTTTAACTTAACTTGAACTTAACTTTAACTTGAACTTTAACTTGAACTTAACTTTAACTTAACTTTAGCTGAACTTAACTTTAACTTAACTTTAACTTAACTTTAACTTAACTTTAACTTAACTTTAACTTAACTTGAACTCAACTTTAACTCAACTTTAACTTATCTTTAACTTGAACTAAACTGTAACTTACCTTAACTTAACTTAAACATAACCTTAACTTAACTCTAGCTTAATTTTATCGTAATATTAACTAAATTTTAACTTTTGTTTTAACAAATGTTTATCTTACCATTAACATAACTTTAACTTTAACATAACATGAACTTAACTTTAACTTTACTTTAACATAATTGTAGTTTAAAATTAACATAACTCTAACTTAATTAGCCGAACTTTAACTTAACTTCAACATAATTTTAACTTAAATTTAGTTGTTGCATACTTAATTTAACTGAACATTGAAATAACTTTAACTTTTACTTAATTTTAATAAAAATTTAACTTAACTTTACCTTAAACATAAACATCGGGATCCGGCATCGGCATGCGTTGCATCAGTTAGGATTCCTCCAGCGGATCAGTGGAAGCAGTCGGCTGAAAAAAAGTATTTTAAAAAATCATCAAAATTTTTCATCTGTCTGTTAGAATTTGTAATTACTTTCCAAAATTGATCCGCTGGAGGAATCCGGCTGAGTTATGCATCCTAACTGATGCAACGCATCAATAAGGATGCTCAACTCAGCCGGATTCCTCCAGCGGATCAATTTTGGAAAACAATAAATTACATCAAAATTGATCCGCCGGAGGAATCCGGATGAATTAAACATCCTTATTGATGCGTTGCATCAGTAAGAATGTTTAACTCAGCCGGATTCCTCCAGCGAATCAATTTTTAATAATAATTACACTTCGATTCCTTCCAGTGTCGTAAATGCATTACCCTGATCATCCAAAGCCCACAGTTCGAACGTTTCCGGGGCCTCTTCCAAATACAACTCCCGAGTCGTTGTCAACACTCCCAACTGGTCAATCATATCCAAAATAACATCGCACCTAAGCACTTCCCCCGTCACCAAATCCTCCGCCAGCATAATCGCCGTATTCCTGCGCCTTTCCTTATTGATCACGGTGACCACCACCCGGTAGGAGCAGTCATCATTCGTTTCATCGTATGCGGGTTTAATCTGAATCAGATCCAACCGGGAAGAAGTCCATTTGAAGCAGCCTTTCTCCACCACTTCGAGGGTAAAGTTGACCGAAATGTGATCGAAGATTGGCAGCAGAACGCGTGGGTAATTCAGCTTCGTTGCCGTTCCCGTGGAAGCCAGCGCCAGTAGCGCTAGCAAGAGGGAGGAAAATCGCATTTTCCTCGTCGGTTACCGTCGATAGTGCTCACCGATTGCAGACAGGCAGCGTGATTTGCAGCACTTTATTTCGGAAAATAAAAATTCACGTACTGTCAAGAAGATAAAATTTGTTGAAATAATTACAACTGTTCAGTACTTACCATCAACTTTGCCATCGGAGGCCAATTTTGCGACGCGGATGATAAAAAAAAAAACGCGTCTATACACGCACGATATGAAAAAACGACTGACCACGTAATCAGTCGTCGCGAAAAAAATCACAACAAATTGCTAAGTTCCATCCGCCATTTGGTCGCCCGGCGGATGAAATTACTCTAGCGGGGCGAGTCGCCTTTCGTCCGGATCCCGGAGCGCCATTTGGTAGCCCGGCGGATGAAATTACTCTAGCGGGGCGAGTCGCCCTTCGTCCGCATCCCGGAGCGCCATTTGGTCGCCCGGCGGATGAAATTACTCTAGCGGGGCGAGTCGCCTTTCGTCCGGATCCCGGAGCGCCATTTGGTAGCCCGGCGGATGAAATTACTCTAGCGGGGCGAGTCGCCCTTCGTCCGCATCCCGGAGCGCCATTTGGTCGCCCGGCGGATGAAATTACTCTAGCGGGGCGAGTCGCCCTTCGTCCGCATCCCGGACAAAGGGCGAACGATCAGTCTTCAAGTCGCTCAATGTCAAATGACGTCACTTTTTCGCCGGCAATTCGTGTGGGACGAGAGAGAAAAGTACTATACACGGTAACCGCAAAATACCCAATAATGACTACAAAGTATGCATTTTCGAGGGAGACTGGGACTACCCATTAAATGAGTAAAAATATTACCCATTTATGAGTATTTGTTACTCAAAAATGAATACTTACTACTTGTTTTTGTAGTTGTAATTGCTTATAAATCTAGACAAACATTTCAAAATGTCCTATCTGTCATTGAAGCTGATTGGAGAAAAATTGATTTGAACTTTTGCAATATATTTTTAAATGCCTTTTTTAATTACGACATAAAACGATAATCTTTTGTATTCTCAAATGCATAGGAAACACATAGAATTCGACTGAAGTGTATGTTTCTTCGTTTTATTCATAATTTTCAGGTTTAATTCGTGGTTTTGTTACATAGGACCATTGACTTTTTTCTGTATCAGTTACACGGACAGAAAATTGTTTGCATTGAACCAAACAAAACTTTAGTTGTATTTAAACAAACAATTCCGGTTGAAATTATATTGCATTTTGTTGTTTCAATAATACTTATTCATATAAATTCAAAATAGGATTCTTTTTGTTTTAATAAGCCACTTTTCAACTACAACTATTGTAAAAATAACAATATTCTATTATTAATCCAACAATAGTTCATTTTAATTTAGCATTTATTTGCTGTGTCCGTTCCCCGGGCCATGAATGCAAAAATAACTACCAACCATTCCCTCGTTTTCACCCGGAAAAAAATGTAAACAATAACAAAACTTGTGAATTTCGGGAAATAAGTGCAAAATTTCAGAAAATCTTGAGACTTGAGGTAAGTAAGTATGCTGCAGTTTGAGCTGCAGTTGCTAAATATAATCAATTTTTTTCCTTGATTTTTTTTCCGTCGATCTTGTTTTCCGTACTGAGTACCAATGCTCCTGACGCCAGGAAGGCAGCTCCCACACCTGGACCCTACATATCGACCCATCAACTAATTAACTGGGGACCAACGGCTTTATTTCCCTTCCGAAGGATGATCAGTGAAAAAGAAAACAAAACATAAAAAAAATTGCCTTATTATTTCCGGAGTGATTTGAGATTTGGGCGTAATTGCATTTGTAAACAAATACGTCAATCACCGATTTCTCGCGAATAAAAGCTCTATCCCGAAAAGTAATAACACTATGAGGTAGAGGAATGATTCCTCTATTATTTGGTATAGTTTGTTTGTGAGATTGAGCTTTTATTCAAGAGAAATTAGTTATTGACGTGTTTGTTTTCAAAAGTAATTACGCCCAAATCTCAAATCACTCCGGATTTTTGATTCAATAAACATATTTTTATTTCTACTGCGTGAATTGTCAGACTTCATAAAATAAATATGATTGCATCAACAAGAAATCTCTTTTAAAAACAAACATATTTTTGTTGATGACCCAGCTGCCAAATTTGACAGCTTACGTCAAAACCATGAAAGCTCTTGTAAATTCTAAAAGATTTTCTTTTTGATTTAACAATCCATGGGTTTTGAGGAACAAAAATACTGGATTGTTGAAACAATAATGATTTCTTTTTGCAGCCAAAACAAAATGAAATTCTTATTGATTTTACGTCAAATATTATTACGTTTAAAATATATTTTTCTGCGTGTAGGACCTGTCAAATTGGTCTGATTGCAAAGTTAATGTTACTTAGGACCTTGGTAAGAATACGGTTTAGAGGTCAGATAATTACAACTACATCATTATTTGTAATTGTTGATGGGCTTAAAACTACTTTTCTGCCAATTTATTAAGTAAACAACGTTTATAATAAGAACTTGTCCATTATTTTTTTCTGAAGTATGCAGGAAAAATGTAAGTGTATGGAAAATTTGCATATTTTTTAATATTCGGTATATTTTTATAAACAAACTCTTTTTTTTCATTCTACATCATTCGTTTTACATTTATTAGCTCACGCTGTTCATCAATAATTTACATTCATTCATGTTATTCGATCAAATCTACATCGCTGTCCTCCAGTGGATCGAGATCCCGAGCGAGATCCACATCAAAGTGGTCTACAACCGTATTATTGTTCTTCTTCCTGTTTTTTTCTGTTGCAATGTTGCAAAATAATCTTTTTGCTTGACATATGGCATCAGTTTGCGTAAATCGTCCAATTTAGCACTTGGCAATTCAAGTGGTTGATCCGCAATTGGATCGAAATCCTCGTCCAAATTCACGCTTGTAATATCGCATGTCGGATTTGACAGAATTTTGAATAAGCTTTTGCCTTGGTGTCCCAACAAACATTGAATGTTGAATAAGAGCTTATTCAGGCAAAAAAAAGCTTCTTCAGCTAAAAAATAGCTTATTCGGCTGTTGAACAACTCAAATTGTTTGTTGGGGTACTCCTGGAATCGCAATTAATTCGTCAACTCCATACCAGAAGCAGAGCGATTGATTACAGGCATCGTAAATGAAACTTTCTCATATCCCACTTCCCAGTTAGATGTTGGATCCATAGGAATTTCTAAAACTTCATGTTCATATTAGTATAGAATTTCCAACTAACTATTATGAGTTTTAGTTTTTCTATTCCACGTGAAACACGAGATGAAACAAAGGTCCTGTATTTGTATTTTTTTTGGTTGAATGACAGATTGGACTGTAAACATGTTTAAGGTCCAATCAGAGAGCTGTGCGATATTATAAAAACTTTCAAATTGGACGTTTTTTCACATATTTTTATAATTTTCTGAATATTGATAATTAAAATTTCTAGAACAATACTTAGAGATGGTGAGCTCTGCAGTACAGAGAAGCATTAAACTCGATTTGTTTACAAATGTCAGATAGAACCTTTTGAAATGTTTATTTAGAAATGTGTAAAATTTTACTCATTTAATGGGTAGTCCTAGAGTCGGAATATAATGAGTCACGCCAAGAGAAAAACAGTTGAACTCGCATCACGGTTTTCGAAAGATTCCATTTCTTTTCATTTGGCAACAGAGGACTGCTACATCAACTTCAAATGACTTCTAGCGAGCAAAAAAATAGCGGCTGTTGTAAATCATTATATCAGTGATTTTGTCCAATCATCTCAACAAAAAATAGTAGAAATTCTCATTACTGATCGTTACCAAACGTATCCCATGACAATTGAATGCTCACTGATCTGATGTGTTTATGATCATTTCTTCGATTATATTTTATATTTTATTGCAATACCTTTCGTGGACCTTTCATAGCATCGTAATGTTTGTTTACTTTGCACGATAGGTAGCCGGTTTGACAGTTCAATAGGTAGACTTGGCTTCACTCTTGGCGTGACTCATTATACACCGACTCTAGGTAGTCCCAGTTTCCCTCGAAAATGCTTACTTTGTAGTCATTATTGGGTATTTTGCTGTTACCGTGTAGTTTTCTCATGCCAACACAAATTTTACTCCGCTCCGCTATAAGACCTTTTTGACGTTTGATAGTCTTTCTCTATCCAGCACACATGAATGAATGAACGGTTTGTTTTCCCACTAAACTGTTTCCCTCTTGCTTGCACTCGTTCGATTTAAATGGTGCAGTCACAGAAAATAAACTACCCACCGCTTGGGTTTTTTAAACTCAAATTTGAGTTATTTGACCTCAGCCCGTTTCATTTTCTCTCGCTATCGTTGTCAAAAATAGAACGAAAGATTCGACTCAACCGTCTAGTTCCGTACGAGAAGCCAAAATTGAGTAATATGCGATAAACCCAAATTTGAGTTAATTGAACTTAATTTTGGGTAGAAAAAATTGAAAATAACTTAGCGATGGGTAATTTTTTTTGCCGTGCTTAAATGCAAACTACTTTGAGCCGGTTTACCCAAATTTGGCTTATTGTACGGAACATGGGAGATGAGTGAAAAGAACTTAATTTTGGGTTGTTTTGAATTTCTGTGAGTGTGCGCCGATTAAACGTCAAAAAGCTCTCACTGTAACTGGAAAGTACCCATTAATGGGTGAAAAAGTGCCCATTTCGAAGTAAAGTAGGTAAACTCATTTAATGGGTAAAACGTCTTTACCCATTAATGGGTAAAGACCTTGTACGTCAAATCATGGGGTACTTTTTTACCCATTTTTAAATAATAATTGGCTTTATAAAATGGGTACAAAGTACCCAATTTTGAAATCCTTAAACCAGAATTTTTCTTTTAGAATTTGTATGATTTATGGATCATTGAAAGAGCCACAATGAATAGTTAAGAATACAAAACGTTATTTATATTTATATCTTTATTTCACCATTTTCCATCCAGTGGTCTTTCCATCGTTCGTGCAAGAAATGGTGCTCCCAAAGCTCTCCTGGGATCTCCTTGTTGATCCGGCTAGTTCTGTCCCTGCAAGTTTCAGATTGATTTTTAGATGTGGGCAGAAAGAAATAAAATAAGAAATACCTACTTTTCAAACGAGCAATTTCCATTCGACATCGTTAAGACACTTTGCGACTGAAGCGAGGACTGGAAGATGTTATCTAAGTTGCTTTTCACCCATTAATGAGTAAAAAAGTACTCATTATTCTCGCCCGAAGCGCTCTGAGAAATGGGTAAAAGAGTACCCATTATTTGAAATTGAACTTCACCCATTATTTGACAGCCTCATATAGTCATCAAAAATGGGTCCTTTTTTACCCATTAATGGGTACATGGCAGTTGCAGTGTATGCACGCTAAAGGGCCTCCCTTAGCTCAGTTGGTAAAGGCGCAGCTACAAAGCAAGACCATGCTGGAGGTGGCTGGGTTCGATTCCCGGTCCGGTCTAGGAATTTTTCGGGTTGGAAAATTTCTCGACTACCCTGGGCATAGAGTATGATCAACCGGTGAACACTCGTGTTTATTTCAGTTACCGTGAGGACGTAATTTGTGATGAGCCCCGGTCCCTTTCAAATTGTATCATTATTTATGTACGTTTCATATATTTGAAATTACGTTTCACATTAATCTAGTGATGGCCGATTTTCATTCGAATTATCGATTAATCGATTAACGAACCGAAAAGTAAAATATTTGTAATCGGTTATATCATGCCGATATAAGCATTAACTTCTCCAGAGGATCATCACCGATCGTTTCAAACATGTGCTGCACTCTCATTGATGGAAATATGGCAGCACAGCGAACAAAAAAAAATCGATTAGTTGTTAATCGAGTAATTAAAAAATGGGACACCTCTGATTTTGGTGTGTTTGTTTTGATAAAAATGAGCGCAAAATTTCATCTCTGTCGAGGGGGCAGCAAAACCACAAAATTACCTTGAATACGGGGGGTATTCATTGGATGAAAGGGACCGTGAAAGAGGACACTAAAATAGAAAGTTTTTCTTCCGACAGTTTCATCTTAGTATTCATCTTTGGTATGATTGTACTTGCCACACTATTATACTAATGCAGAAATAGTACAGGCATCGAAAGCTCTCAATTAATAACTGTAGAAGTGCATCTAGAACACTAATAGCGAATTCGTTTATTATTCAGTTCCAACCTGGATCGGGTATCAAGATTGGGTCTGCTTGTTTTCTAACAAACGTCAGTTTGCTCGTTTGTTTTTAAAACCTAGATCAGGTTGAGGTGCGCACTGACAAAAAGTTCGGTTTCGCACTGGGTTGGAACTGGTTCCAATCCCGATAATAAACGAATTCCCTATAAGTTGAGAGCACGCAATAAGCTAATATGCGATATGCAATAAGCTTGAAATGCGAAGAAGAAGAAGAAGACGCTCAGATTTGAATTCGCCTTGACACCAGTCCCAAAGTGACGTTTCTTCACACACATTTCGACAGTTCCTTAAGGGGTTTTGCGTTGGAGTGAAAGAATAAGAAAAAGTCCGCCATGTTTCACACATAGACTGACAGTTACATATGAGATTTCTCCATAGGAGTAAAGAGTTACAGAGCTCTCGTCAACGCCAATACGCACCATAAACGTTCCCTTTCGGTAGTTAAAGCCCTACAGTAAAAGTATGGACGTCTGTCAAAAGTTGTTCCAATCGAACCGTCAAAATGCACAGCTTTGCTTGATTGGAACCAAGGTGACTACATATAGGTGTTCTAATGTGTCAAATTCATGATTCAGCCATGTTGGATTTTTGTATGGGACAGCGACCGAGTTTGTTTACAATTTGCTCTAAAACCGCACTTCCCCCCCCCCCCCCGCGACCTCTTCGCTTATATAGTGACAAAGCTGTATCACCATTTATATACCCACCATGATTGGAACAGCTTTTTTCAGTTTTGTGGTGACAGTCGTCCATACTTTTACTAGGGCTTTATCGGTAGTAGGATTGAAACAGTGCGGTCATTATCTGGGATGGCGGTATATAGATAGGGTTTTTATTCCTATTTCAGGCCCATGATCCTATTTTTTGCTCAATAGAGTTAATGATATAAAGATTGCTAAAGTTTGATAGTGTCAGTGATTTGTTTTCATCGGGAAAATTTTCCGCTATAGTTTTTTTTCCCGATGAAAACATTTTACGTATACGTATATAGTGTGCGTACGATAAACGTCAGCAATCTCTATGGTCATGCACAGAAGGTTATGTTAAACTTGCTCAGAAAACAAAAAATCGGTTAAACATATCATTGTGCTTAATACCTTGCACATGAAGAGTGACACTTATGGTGGTAAATCCAGGTCAAGAATGTCCGGCTTGTTTGATGTCGACATCAGAGTTAATCAACACGGCTCTAATACCCCGGACAGACTATGACTTATATCATGTAATATAGGCTGTCTTGCAATGAACACTCATACATCTAGTTTTCACTGGAAATCCAATGTATGAGTGCTCATTGCAAGACGGCCTATATTACATGATATAAGCCATAGTCTGTCCAGGGTATAAGAAAACATTTTGCAGATAATACAAACAGGGACGGTATTACAAGTTAATCCCTAAGAGAAGAGGTGACAATACGGGGGCGAAAAAGAACCACTTTTCTGTCAAACGTGAACCAGCTCCTGATTGGCCGATTTCATGTGTGTAAGATAGAGATAGAGATAGATAAAGATAGAGATAGAGATAGAAATAAAAGAGGAAGAAGCCAATTGTCACCTCTTCCTCTTAGGTTAATCCGAGTTGAAGCTTACCGCCATTTATGTAGAGTACAAATATGCGTTTACCTCAATACCCTTATGCAATTGATTCAGAATGTAAAGCATACGTTAAATAGGGGAAAATGGCTCTAATGTTGGCCTATGGATCTAGGATTGGGCCCATCGCTAAAAACCTGCTATTTGTCAATTTTGTCTAGATGAACGCGGGACGATACTAAAGCTGGGTTTAGACTAGGCAAGTCAAATGATCAACTCAGTTGAATTCAATTGGCTTGAAAAATTGAGCCTGGTTCATTTTTTTTTTCAATTCAAGTGAGTTGATCAAGTCAGTTGAATGGCATGGCAATTACACATTCAATTCGCGTTCAAGTCAGTTGAATTCAACCGACTTATTCAATTGACTTTCCCTGTCTAAACCCAGCTTAATGGATATTTTTGGGTGCTATTGAAAATTTAATCGTTTGATGAATTTATGTATGGGCCCAAATAAGGGGCATTTAGGCCGACATTACATCTATTTCCCATACATCGCAAAATATTCAAGTATATTGTCAAACCCACGGTATTAGGTGTTCATGGTTCTAAGCTCATTACAATATTTTAGGAGAGGCGCCCATAAATGTGACATCTGTAAAAACAAACGTCAACGTCAAGTTCACACCATACGACATCGAATCAATTTTTTAACGTGTTGGAAGACGCCCGGCTTATCTGTTAATCTATGAGTTTAGATAGGCATTCTTACTTTTACGATTAAAACAAATATTTGGAATTATTTGTTTCCAAATATATTGGCTAAGAACCTGCCCGAAAAAAATAATTATAATAAAACAACGAAATTACAATGATTTTTAATGTTGAATGTGCTTGAACATTAAAATTTATTGCTAAATTATTGCACAGGAGAAAAAAAAAATCGATTCTTAACGATACAATGTTCAAACAACGAAAATTAGTGTGATGAGAACAAATTTATTCGAGAAAAATCGCTTTTTTATTGCTAATATGCTTAACTTACTGTAAATTTATCAGATACCATGATTTTCATTGTTGTGAACCATGAGTTTCGTTGTGATTTTATGGTAATGGACAAAAATGTCCAATGTTTTGACAGAAAATATCATGGTTACAATGACAATGAAAATCATTGTATTTTTATTGGATTTTTTTTACGAGAGGGTTCTATCAGTTTTATCGCAGCGTCGAAATAAGTACATGGGTTTATAAATGTGCATAGAAACCCTATTAGGTACGATTTGTATACGCAAGTAAATAAAGTCACGAACTTGATAAATAGGCAGCAGCAGGAAGAAGTCGAAACTAAAAAACAACCCCTGTTGGTTTTGCCTCGTGGGCGTTGAGTGTCCTTATCCGTGACAGTCTTCAGTTCAGTTTTTACTTGCAACAAGGATGGCATCAGCAAGATCATCGATTTATCAAGATTTGTCTGAGGTACTTATAAAACATCATTAAAATTATGGTGCATTTTAAAAACAAATAAGCTTTTAGCAAATGTTAGTCTAGTGATAGTTGTAGCTAAGTGCCGCATGATAAGATGTCTTTTTTTATTATTAAATTAGGTATTTATCAGTAGAACAGTAGACAAGAAAATTGTAACTTTACGAAAGGGTAACTAACTAGATAAGGTTCGTTCTCATATCAGCAAATATATATCCGCACCCGAAAAAAAACATACTGTTCAGATTCGCAACAACAAACAGTGGTGGTACGGGAAAGGTCCTGTTCCCATACTATGCTGTCAATAGTCTCGTACATGTGTTAGGGATCATCGATCAGCCAATCAAATCGATATAGCTTAAAATCGAAGTTCGTTAGTATTGTGTTTCGATTTTTGTTTTTAGGCAGGCAATGTTTTCTGGTGTTTTAGATTTTTTTTAAAAGGATCTTATGGCTTTTGATGTCATAAGTTCTGATATGTTTAATTTTTTTATTTATTTATTTATACAATACAAGAATAATAGCACAAGTAATCTACTAATGATTTTCAAAGTATATGCTACTATTACACTACCGATGTACCTATTAACCTAACTGAAGTAGTTGCTGCATAAGTTTTTGAATGTTGTTAAACTTCTTGCTGTCCTCGGTAGTTCATTCCATAATCGAATCGAACGATAGCGCATCGATTCACTTGAAAAATGTGTCGAGCATCTTGGAATAATTAAAACATTTGACCTAGAAGATTGTGAGTTAATAAAGAAGTTTCGAAGATATATCGGGCTTTCGTTTAAAATTTTAAAAGTTTGAATACACAATCTAAGTTTCATGTAGTAGACGAAATCGTAGCCGAGTAATAAATTAGAAAAATTAGAAATGTGATCGTATTTCCGCAGGTCGGTATCTGGTAACGGCATTAAATATCAAGTTTAATTTCTTTGTATTTGTCTTAGAAGTTAAGAATATCCCCGTACAAAAATAACGGAACGATCAAGGATCTAGCCAGCTGAAGTCTGATATGTTGAGGCGTGGAGTGACGCAACAAAACTAGGGAGTGTAGCGTACAATAAACTTGAGCATTCCAGTTGAGGTTGCAATCCATTACAATACCAGGATTTTTAATTGTGTCAGAATATATAATGATATCACCACCCACTTTAACTAATGGGATATCCTGAATACCAGTCCGTTTTGATCTAAAAATAATAGTTTGTGTTTTTGCCCTGTTCAAAATAAGACCATTAGTTTCACACCATTTTAAGATATATTCTATATCACTATTTAATAATGATATAGTTTCAGAAATATTATTCAATTTGCCAGAGATGTAAAGTTGACAGTCATCGTAATTTGATTGAATGTTATTAAATTCAACATAATGTGATCGGCCAGCCAAATATGATTCAATTAAATTCACTGAGGAATTACCAATTTTAAAACAACTAGCGAGTTTATTGCAGAGTTTCCGATGATCAATTTAATCAAAAGCTTTGCTGAAATCTAAGAGCGCCATAACGGTTAACATTTTGTTATCAAGAGCATTTCTTAAATCGTCTTCAATTTTTATAAGAGCTGTAATCGTGCTGCAGTTCTTACGATATCCAGATTGTAAAGAACATAGCAGATTATGATTATTATGATATTCGTTTAGTTGTTTGGATACAATTGATTTAAAAATTGGCGTTAAAATGATTGCAGTCAGATTCAGAACTCAAGAGCGCAAATCAACAACAATCAGGAAGAAAAAGGCATGGAAAATCATTTCAATAGACGAGTTCACGGCCAATGAAATCAACCCAAATTAAAGTTTACTCGTAGTCGCATAAAGTGCAGGAACTCAGCGATGAGTAAATTTGCCTCATGTTTTCCTGTGGAAAACCTAAAAAATCTGCCGGAAAATGAGGAAAATTTTACTCAGTCTTGGAATGGTGCCAGTAGAATGAGAGAATCCGATTGATGATTGATTAGATTTTCTCATATTTGGGATTTTATTCCTGGAAAAACCTGGAAAACTTGAGGCAAATTTACTCATTGCAGAGGTGCTGCACGTTTTTGCGATTTATGAGTAAGCTGAACTCAAATTTGGGTTGATCTCATTGGCCGTGTGCATGGATGGATTTGAGTCCACTCACTCGAGAAAAAATCATTATTCATGAACATTTATGGCGATAAGCTCTAACTCCGGTTAACTTTTAATACCGTCCCTGTTTGGAAGATCTGCAAAATATTTGCTTAAAGTCGTGTTGATTAACTCTGTTGTCGACAGCAAAGCAGCTGGACATTTTTGATCGGGATTTAATCTGAGGAGCTTACATTACTCTGATAATATGAACTATTCCCATTTTGCTTGAAATTTAATCAATTTGACATTAAACTCAGTTTAATCATATCGAATGATTAAAAATTAATCCTCTCTTGCTAAAAAATAAGCATCTGATATTAATCCCAGTTAAATCATGATTGGCGAGATTGTAGATTATCTTTTGACGTAGAACTACGTCTTTGTCGACTATACTGGGGTGTAAATCAAAAAATATGTATGGTGAAATAGTGTTAGGTTTTGAACGATTATAACTTTGTCGTTTATAAATGAAATTGAAATCCAAATACGCCAATCGATAGGATATTACTTTACGGATCTGCTGAAATAAATAGTTCAAAAATTTCCATAAAAAAAAACTTTTGAAAAATGTGCAAATGATAATTTGCTCAATGTTTTCTGAAATAAACCCACCTTAATAAAAATTGTATGGTTAATTTGCTTAACGACGTGTTCTGGGTATCATCCAAACCATTTGTGGAATAGTTCAATGATTAGGGTTATCGTTCGTTTATTGTTATTTTTTATTAGGGCAGTCATCATAATCGAGTATCATTTGGATGCACATCGTTCTGTTTGAACCTAAAAATATATAAAACTGCGCTGATGTCGTGCCTCTGCTCATTACCGCTTCGGATGGCGTGGCGTTGGGTCCTACAAGCAGGAGCAAGTTAGCGGTTAATGTGGTGTTTACATCTATGCGGATTTGCTAGCGCTAGTGTAAGCAGTGTGTAAAAAGTAGGCAGCTTAATGTAATCAGGGCATCAGAGTCTACCAGCATGTTAGTACACTAGGGCTCGCAAATAAGCATAGATGTAAACACCCCTAGAGGTGGATCACGGCATGATCACCTTGACAACCCGCCATGGGGTCCAAGGGGACTGGCTTCAACTAGATAAAAAATCGGATATTATTTAACAAAACACCCCCCCCCCTCCTTCCCATCATCCCATACACTAACAACCTGAAAGTGAACAAATTACAATTAAGTAAAATTAATTCCATAAATGTTTTACCCGGTTCTGCCCAGAGAGCCAAAACATTCAAATTAGAGAAAAAATTCGCTCACGATGATGATTGTGATTTTATCAACAACATATCTGGTGCCTCTATATATGTCATTCGATTAACATCCGAAGTCCATCCTTTTTTTACATATTGTATGTATGTAAGTAGCCACCATCCTAGCTTGGGTCTTGCCCTGCATGCGGCTCCACTCAACAGCAAGATCAAATTCCGTCATCATTCTGAATTCAACATACTGCTGTATGAAGGGTCAAAAAGGGTTGGACGGGCCCGTAAGCAGAGGCACTTACGCGAAACCCGCGGGAATAAGAGAATCTCCTTCCAACAATATGATCCAACAAAATGTATAACGAAATTCGCAATACATGCTAAGCTTTCCATGGGATGGTTTGTTTAAGAAGAGCGCGTCAAATTCATTGCAACTGTTGGAGTGAAATGTAACTATCTAAAATGACAGTACACATTCCCTCCTAGACTCCGGTTGGCACTCCACTCCATTGTCCAGTTACAACTTCAATGATGCCCTGATGCTCCCTCCCCTCCCAGTATTTATTGGAATTTACATTATGAATTTATATATAATCATGTAATATATAATGAATATAAAATATGTAGTAAAATGAAAAATATAATAAAAAATAAAGATGTTTTACAAAATACAAATAACCTAGATTATTGGGTCCTATACACACACTTTTTGTTTTATGTGCCATCCTTTTTTTACATATTCTACACAAAAGATATTTTCTGCCCCGCCCCATTCATAAAAAAAACGGCGGGAAATTCTATCAGGGGCGGAGCTAAGAAAGTATTTTTTGAGCAGAATATGTAAAACAAGATGGACTTCGAATGTTAATCTAATTGCACATAAGAGGTAGCAGATATGTTTTACAGTCAGTTGGATGCGAAGGATCGTCAAGCAGACGGTTCTCCGAAACGACCCAAGACCGCTGCAGAGAGAGTTCGGTGTTATCAAGCCTTCGGTTTGTTTACAATTTCTTACGCGCGCATCAACATGATTTTCTGTATATTTTCCTAGTCACAACTTTCTTAAACAGAGAGCATAGAGGAAATAGATCAATTCTCATGTGATTTGAGGCATCACACAATGGATTTTGATCAAAGTCTAAAACGCTATCCAGACTGGAGAGTTATAACATGTTATAACGGTTGTCAAATAATTGCAACACAGAAACCACCATCAAGATAGCGCTATAACATGTTATAACTCTGTAGTCTGAACGTACTATAAAACTGGTTACTTCCCAAGGGGTTTCCGGAATGTGGCCAGCTTGATCCTGACTATTCCTTACAATTGCCATTGAACAGGTTGTTGAATTTTAATGTAATTAAATGATTTTTGACCATATTCAGAAACTGGCCACTTCTCTGGGGGATCGAAACATGGCCAGGTGCGGCCAATGTGGTACTAGGCCCCCCAAATGACTACCATTCAACTAGCTTTTTTTTTTTTTTGGGTATTAAGCTGGAGCTGCGTGTCAGCTTAGTTTTCAAGACTTGACCAATTTGAATAAATTTTGCTTCTATCTTTGACAATACAGCAGAAGGCCTAGCCTATGTTGGCAGCTTGAACACTGGATTCCGTGTGTATTGTTTCAAGATAGTTATAGAAAAAATGCTGTGACGTGTGCGCGTAGATACATCCGCGTAGTAAACCGATTGAATAAGTAAATCCGTTTGGAACGAAATATCTAAACTATGTAAGTTACGAAAACCGAGCAAATTACGAAAGCCGTGCGAGACAACCGAAGCGAGAAAAAAGGCTTATTATCATTTAAAGAGTGCCACCAAAATAAATTTGATAGCCTATGTTGGCAAGTTGATTAATTTTGATTTCCGCCCTAAATATTCTACTTATTTTACTGTTGAGCTTTGTTTCAATTTAGTTATTTTACCGCACGTATCAATCATTTCAAGATTTCGCGACCGTACCGAACAAATTATATACAACAGAAGCTCAAAAAAAAACTTTTGGTGAGCTCTACCGCATTGCGAATCACTTCTGCATAAGCTCCGTAGACGTGGGCGCGTTGATTCCGACAGCCGACAGCCAAAAGTTTAAAAGTTATTAATTGTCACATACCTCTACTTTACTTATTTCCTAAACTATTCCTCTCCTTGTTAATCTGCTTAATGCTATTGGTCTGCTTGCGTTTTCTTTTTAAAATTCAAGGTTAAATAAGAAGATTTATTCTCCAACTTTATAGATTAGTTGCCTCCCTCAGCGGACCCCCACATCCTAATTCTTTTATTAATCTACTTAATGTCATTAGACTTTCTGAAGTTTCTTATTTAAGTTCATTTGATGATTATGATATCTCATTAGTCTAATTTAATGAATTATTAACAGCTCTAATTCACCTAATCAATCAAAACCCAGGCTTTATGAAGTACCTGCACTTGTGCTTGTAATCTAAAATTAAACGTGTTTCAAGTACTTTTGATTTAAGCCTATACCTATTTATTATATCTTAGTTCGACCCAGGTAACACCTTCATTTGACTAAAATGCTTCATTTTGAAGTTAGTTTCCTAACTGATTTTTAAATTATATAGGTTATATGCTCCAACTATGCTCACACGCTTCCAGTATGTCGCACCACAAAAATACGTATGGGTATGTCACAATAGAAGCACGCCACAGTGGAAATCCCGAGCCATAGTTCAAACACTTATTCCAAATCAAAATAAAGCACATATAAGATTAGTTACAATACCTTGTACAAAAAATTATGTTTAACATTGTTTCCTGAGTAATACTTCGATGAAAACAACAATGAAAGCTTGTCACGCAAATAGAAGGAGCACCGTTGGGCACTTTCTGAAATATTTCAATAGTATAATTCCCTTGCAAACCCAAATAAATCTATCTGCGTAAAAATAAATAAAATAAGAGTGATTTGCGGCAAAATCCGCCAGTATCACACCCAACGTCAGTGCCTATACGTAAGCGTACTACGACGCGGCTCTCAATCAAAGGAGTAACAAGTGTGATACTATCACTGCTGGACTAGATCTTTGGTTCTCTCATGCAGTGGTTTATCAGAGAGGGGAAGCTTAGTAATCCCCATTGCCTGCCCATTGCGCCATTCTATCGCGGCATGAGCCAGCAACACCGGCCCCAAACATACCGTCTCCAACACTCCACTATAAAGCATGAAATTAAGTCCACCCACCAACAGCAAGGTGCAAAAACTAGCCAAGGGGAGGGACTACCATTCAACTAGTTTTTTAATTATAATGTGATTTGAGGTGTCACATGATAAGTTTTATTCGTTTGATTTGATGATCGTCGTAATTAGCCTCATAACGGCGCCGATGGTGTAGTGGTAAGCGTGATTACCTCTCACCCCAGCAGGCCTGGGTTCAATCCCAGTTGACGCCGCCGGGATGTTCTGAGGCATAACATCTCTGATCACGCCTTCCTTCGGATGGGAAGTAAAGCTCATGTGTTGATGGGTCGATAGGTAGGGTCCAGGTGTGGGAGCTGCCTTCCTGGCACGTCGGTAGCATTGGTGCTCAGCACGGAAAACAAGATAGACGGAAAAAAACAAACCAAAGTAATTAGCCTCATGCCTCATATAAACCGCAGCATGTACCGATCAAATTTCCGGAACCGGTTGACCGATTCCAAAAAATCGCGGCTGTTGATCGGTTTATTTAGCGGCTGTTGATTGGTTTATGATACTCGGTCCTGCGGACACTTAAGCATACAAATGTTACTTTATATAATAGGTCCAACCATGATGCATTTTTAGGTCCAACCATGATTCAAATTCATTGCTTAATAAAAATGTTCCTATTAGAGAACATAATGGATAATTATTAGAAAATAGAATGGTAAACTTTTTCACCAAACACACATTTTTCATGTCCATATATGCATAGGAAAAATCCATTACCCTTCACTAGGGCAAGTTGAAACGCGTGGGGAAGTTGAAACGGTAGATGGATCTGTTAGCGGAAGTGAATAAACATTGAAATTATTTCTAATATAGTAGTTTGCAGTAGCACATAATGCCTCCAAAAATAATTACAGTGAATATCGCTAAGAGATACACGCAACGTTTCAACTTACTCCGGTGTACCTTAACTATGATGCTTACTATCAAAACATTGAACAGGTGTAGAACCTGTATACAAGATTTGCTCTGACTTTGAAATTCAAGAACTGATTCCCCCTAATTTCAATTAATGTTGTATTAAACACCTACTAATTGGAAATCAGACGTTTGATTTGAGAATAAAAGTCACAGTATTCTATTTTGCATCATTCTACGAACACGCTGTAAACTACATAATGATGATGCATGATAATTTTATGTTAGGGTTGTCCTTCGTTATATCAACCGGTATAACTACTTGACTAGCCTATTGGTCTCAATCAAATCGATCAACGTACCCCATTCTAGTCGATATTCTAGTACTACACTATGTTTGTTTTGATTCGCTATAAAGGTTGAAAGATAAAACGAGGGGTTAGTGGATTTTCCTATGTTTCGAGGGGTGCATCGATTACCTTGGGACCGAAGAAAGTACCAGAGCTGAGCCAAAAAGTTGAGCACGTTTCTTCGAGACCTTCTAGTCTAAGAGTTACCTCTATGGTTATACCCCTTCCTCCCCTACTTCGCTGACATATGAACCAACATTTTGTTCAATATTGAAAGTACCGTCTTCTGATTCTTTTGAAGACTGCCTGTTGCGTTATCATAAAATGCAACCTTCAATCTTTTCTGCTACAGAGACCTAATTTGAAACCAATGATGGAGCTACTGAAAAAAATTAACGTATTTTTTGGCAATTGTTTTATCTCACAACATGCATTGCGTCTTTTTGAACTATACTGGGGTGCTACTCCAATATATATAACGGCTTGTTTAGGACCCCACATTTAAATTTTAATAATTTATTACATTCCACAAAAATACATGAACAAACATTACACCATAACCGAAACATTGTAATACTTGAAAAATTTAAGATAAAGTATAGACGAGTGCACGGATGGATTTGAGTTCACTCGCTCGGCAAAAAGTGACACAACAGCGGGGCCCTGTTTACTTAAAATGAACACATGAATAATACTCACGTAACATTTGAACCGGGTCTATCAACTTATGTACACAAAACTTGTTAAGCCTTTTTCGCGGGAACCGAATACGCTCACGCAAACTAACAACACCATCGGGCAGAGGAAATTCTCCCCTTCCCAATAGTGCTCTTGGTTTGCGTGGGCGTACTTCGGTTCTCGTGAAAAGGACCTAGCAAATTATTTACAAAAGTTGATAGGCCCTTTTCAAATGCTACGCGAGCATTATTCATGTGTTCATTTTTAGTAAACAGGGCCCCGCTGTTGTGTCAAAAAAAATTCAGTAGATGAACTAAAGTTCACCCGTGCACTCGTCTATAATAGTCAAAAATGCATTACATACATCACGTAGTTCTGCGTCATACCAACAATCAATACGAAACAAACGATTTTAAATTGGCTCGCTACTTGACTAGCCTATTGGTCCCAAGCAAACAATTAACGTACCCCATTCTAGTTGAAATTCTAGTACTACACAATGTTTGTTTTGATTCGCTATGAAAGTTTGACAGATAAAATGAGGGGTTTGTGGATTTTCTTATGTTTCGAGGGGTGAATCGATTAGCTTGGGACCGAAGAGAGTACCAGAGCTGAGCCAAAAAGTTGAGCACATTTCTTCGGGACTTTCTGGTCTTAGAGTTACCTCTATGGTCATACTGCGGTCGTGTCTAGAAAACAACCCTTTAATATTTTTTGAATAAATTTTTATCATTTTTGATTCTATTTTAATAATTTTTGAATGAATTTTAATCTCTTTTTTTGGCTATATATCAGTATTGAAAAAGAATAAATTTTAATACTGGAAATATTATTTCGATTTTAATCATGCATGACTACTGCCGAAGTAATCATGGCTCGGACTCAATAAGGTGAAGCGGGAATCTGCATACTTTTTAAGCTTTTTTGATTTAATTTATCTTTGAGTGTAGTGTTCATGATTAGTTAACATTGCCCGCAGCTTGTGCTATTTTTCCTCGAGTGAGTGAACACAAATCCATTGACCTGTGCACGGGTGAACTTTAGTTGTTCATCTACTGAAAAAGAAATTGACACAACAGCGGGGCCCTGTTTACTAAAAATGAACACATGAATAATGCTCGCGGTAACATTTCAAAATAGCCTATCAACTTTTGTAAATAATTTGCTAGGTCCTTTTCACGAGATCCGAAGTACGCTCACGAAAACCCAGAGCATTGTCGGGAAGAGGAGAATTTCTCCTACCCGCTGGTGTTGTTAGTTTGCGTGGGCGTATTCGGTTCGCGCGAAAAAGGCTTAATAAGTTTTGTGTACAAAAGTTGATATGCCGTTTCAAATGTTACGCGAGTATTATTCTTGTGTTCATTTTTAGTAAACAAGGCCCCGCTGTTGTGTCACTTTTTGTCGAGTGAGTGAACTTAAATCCATCCGTGCACTCGTCTATCCGTGCATTCATTTACATTCATTTGCGCATTTACATTCATTCAACGCTGTCCAGACTGGAGAGTTATAACATGTTATAACGGTTGTCAAATAATTGCAACACAGAAACCAACATCAAGATAGCACTATAACTTTTCTCACCAGAATTCAAGCTGAACATTGCATTAGGTCCTAATTAACATTGAACGATTCTCTTCGTCGACTTTCTCTTTCGTTAATAACTTGAGCACATAACTGTTTCTTGTTGTGTTTGTCATATTAGATGCTAGATAAAAGCTTCTTTTATCGATCTGTGTGCCGAAAATACCTGAGAATATATTTACATGGCCGTGGGAATACAAAGAGAAAGTCGACGAATAGAATCTGTCAATGTTACTTAGGACCTAATGCAATGTTCAGCTTGAATTCTGCAAAATAATGTAGGGGAAATGGATGTAATGTCTGCCTAACCCGACCAACCGTTCGTGAAACTTCTTCAAAGTTCTTTATACAGAAATAAAGATTAATGTCGGCAATTCTTTACTTTAAATTTTCTATGTTTTCGATTTACACATTTAAAAATCTTTATTGATCGATACTTACCCGAAAAAAATAACAACAAAAATACATTAAAAAACAATGTAACAATAAGACGAAAATTATTGTCTTAACAATGATTTATATTGTTACGTCTACAATAAATTAACCTTGATTTATGTTGTACAAAACAATAAATTTCCTGGTAAATGGAAAATTTACAATAAAAAAGGGGGGTTGTTAAGTATCTTAACAATGAAATTTTCGTGATTTTCCCATATAATTTTTTTTCAATAACATTATATATTATTGTTATTTTACTGTTGGTTGGTGAATTTATTGATTAAAAAAAATAACAGTGTACTTTAGAGTGTATGTGTTGGCTTGACAGATCTACTTTATCGACTTTAAAAATAAATCGAAAAAATAAAACATTGCCGCGGGAAGGGAAGGGGTGGTATGTCTGTTACGGGTGGTCCTTTTTTTTTACTGGATATGGATCGAGATTCGATCCGGAACTTTTGAGAAATGCAGGCCAACTCCCCTGCGCTCGATATCTCTAGGTCACGTCTCCTTGGTGGTTGAGCGTCGTTGATAAGTTAATGCATTCGACTGGAGAGAATCGCCCATGAAATATGCTTCCACCTGAGAGTTCCTTCCTGACATCTTCAAGTGGTGGAATTTTTTATTATTATTGTATGATTATTGACTGCACGGAAAAGGTCTCCATTAAGCTTTAGAGAGGGTCTAGGATAAGAGATGAGCGGACGCGGACTGGCTGGTTTTGAGCCAAACGAACTGTCAAAGCAAGAGCCATACGAGCAGCGCCTATCTTGATTACATGGGCAGTGTTGCTGACCCTCTCATAGTATCATGCTTCAATCAGATTTATTTTTATTGTTCGTGAAGTAACCCACAATGAAAATACACCAATATTTAATGTAACAACAATTTTTATTGTAATAGAGTTGTTCATTATTGTCCATGATCGAATCATGTTAACAATAAAATAAATTAAAAATACGATAAAAATCATTGTAACAACATTTTATTATGTAAATTCATTGTACAGCTAGGTAGCAGTTTTGCCGTTTTCGGAAGAGTACAACATTATAACAATCATTTTTATTGTCGACAATAAATATTAATGTTAGAGCATTGTTTCCACTGAAAATTTCACTGTAATTTTTTTTTCGGGTACATTTAAGATTATTTCTTCATCGGTTATATGATAGTAATCTTTAAACGTGCCATCAAATATATTATATTAACAATATGATCCACTCTTTCGCTTAGCTGGCGAACCGAATTTTTAGCGATGAAAGCACCTCTGTGGCCAAAAAGGCTACCAATGTATTTGTTTATCGTCACGAGGGGTAAACCAAATGAAAATTTGTTTAATATTTCAAATGAATGTATTTCAGTATTTTATTTTATTTGATGACAACAGTGACATGTCAGACAAATTGTAACATACACAATGTAATTAATGAAAATAATTTGACTCTTACTTTTGTAATAAGTGCTATATTCGCACCCCTCGATTGTAATTGTTTGTTGATTGTTGCTGACCTTTTTCAACGCTAGATGGTGCATGAAGCAATATTTTGCGGGTCGCCATTGCAACATTTGGAAAAGGCATGAATGGATCATATTGTTAATATGATATATTTGGTGCCATACTAAATTTCTTTTAATTTCTATATGTCACATGGACTTTAGTATTCTTTACAAATATTCATCAATAAATATTTAAATACACTGATATCATCGTAACTTTGAACTTTGACAAAGAAAAACAAAGATTGCCATCGATGCACATTTATAATCTCCTTGCTATCGATTTGCATCGCTGGTTAAAGAGAGTTCCAGACACACCAGGTGACAGATGGCAATGTTTATATTATTTATCGACATATTCGGCATTTCATCGAAAGAAGCAATCTGCCGGTAAATGAACGAGAAGACCGATGGCCGCGACGCAGCAAATGTTTACCATTGTAGTTCTTCAAGTTTACGTAGGGTAAATTATGGCTTCGGCACCCATTGACTGTTTTCGGCAACCGAAATTGAAACGTTAATTTCGCAGTATTTTCCCATCAAAACTCTTCGCTGAATGTATTAAGCCGATTCCTTAACTTTTCAGCTTCAATCAGATTACATTTTTACGACTGTGCAATCCTGTTATGCCATATTTTTCTTTAAATTAAATATACACACTACAAAATACGGCTGATTTCGAGTTGCCGATAATAGAACAGCTGGTTAACACGCAGTTCAAATGGAAAGGGTGCCGAAGAAAAAGAGACTGCCGACAATAGTCACACTCACCTGAGAAGTTTGGAGCGTTGTAAAAACATATTCAACCCGTTTTGATCAATTCTGTCGATTGGAATGGGTAGAACAGCAAGCAGCAGATAAATGTCAACAAACAAACCTGTCATGTATGTGTGTGACGCTGAGAAATCGCTAATAGAAGTTCGGACGCTGCTTAGACTGACGAGAATACGTAAATTCCCCTATATATATTTAATAACCCGTGATAGCATGCGTGGTGGGATTCTCGGCATTTGAAACCCAATGACGAAAATGGATACCTTTTTGACCTCTATTACACCTATATGGCTGACTGGTTGATGGTTATGACAAATAAATTTATATAAATATTGAATTCATGTATGAAAAGATTTACAGAAATTTCAATACACCACATACTAGAGTGTGTTTGCCTGTCGTTGATAAGCTCATCAACAGCAGCCGTGGACCCGAGGATTAGCAACCAACAACGAAATCAGTACACCCCAGATGGCATGGGATCGAAACTAGAAATTATGCGATAAAAAAAATCACAAATAAAATCAGCAGTTGAGTATCGATATTTTGATTTTACAACAGAAATCGATATTTTGATCTGGCAACACAATCGATATTTTAACATTGATAACGATTGGTAGCAATATTTTGAGAAAGATCTTTATAAACGATTCACGATTAGACTTTTAGCATCTTTACAATTATTCATGAAATGGTGACGATCGCTATCGATTTTTCTTTTGAATGGCTTTGAAGATCGATGTATAGAAAATTAAAGAAAATTAACAAAATGGTTGGTCGGGAAACGCCGCTAATTTGGGTCCATACGTAAATTCAGCAATCGACTAAATTTTCAATAGCAACCAAAATTAGTCATTAGTACCGTCCCAATGACGCGTTCATCTAGATAAAATTGATAAATAGCAGATTTTTAGCGATGGGCCCAAACTTAGATTCGGATCTAAGATTGGGCCCATCGCTAAAAATCTGCTATTTATCAATTTTATCTAGATGAACGCGTCATAGGCCAACATTAGAGTCATTTCCCCTTTGTAGCTTTTGTATGTTTTGATATTAGTTACAACTTTTGTGAAAAACCTACCACCCAACAGAACTCACCATTGTTTTTCAGTGAATGTAAATTACATTAATTGAAAAACTAAGTTCGTCATGCATAAGAGATACAGATTTGAATTATTCACAAAGTAGTAAATATCGAAAGCTTCATACACAATTTTAAGGAATAGTGTAAATGAAAAAAGGCGAATTAATTCAAATAAAGTCACGAAATGAATGTAAATGTTTACCTCTTTTCATCTCTTTGATGTTGAATTGTGTGTTTAAGTTTTGAGTCGCGAAAACTGCGGTCGGGGTCAGTTCAATGAAAATAATTAGGCTTTTTGAAAAACAACTCCTAAACTATAGTGAGTGCACGGGTGAACTTTTGTTGATCTACTGAAAAAAAAAATTTGACACAACAGTGGGGCCCTGTTTACTAAAAATAAATACATGAATAATGCTTGCGTAACATTTGAAAAGGGCCTATCAAAGTTTTGAAAACAATTTTCTAGAACCGAAGTACGTCCACGCAAACCAAGAGCACTAAAGGAGAGTTGTTAGTTTGCGTAGGGGTAGTCGGTTCGCGCGAAAAGGGCTTAACAAGTTTTGTGTACAAAAGTTGATAGGCCCGTTTCAAATGTTACGCGAGTATTATTCATTGTTTATTTTCAGTAAACATGGTTCCGCTGTTGTGTCACTTTTTGTGGAGTGAGTGACCCTAATAAAAATTGTTTGGTTAAATTGCTCAACGACGTGTATCATCCAAACCATTGGTGGAATAGTTCAATCATGTGGTTTATCGTTCCCTAATTGTATTTTTTATTAGGGGAACTCAAGTCCATCCGTGCACTCGTCTATTAGATTTTGCACCGTCGGGGTTAGACATAATAGTATAGTACGTTATATATAGTACGTTCAGACTACACTGAACCAATATGACATATTCCTGTTATGTGGAAGTCTAATAAATTTGCGCTATAAGATAATCCAATGAATATGATATGATTGAAAATGTGTCAGGTAAATTCTATATGAATATCTGATACATTTACAATGCTGATAAATTGGTAACTTTTATATGATCGTCATATGATAAATGAAAATCGGTCAAATTATAATAATAAACTGAAATGGATTTGAAACCCATAAGCATAAGCTTTACTTTTCACCACCACAATATAATATATGTGTCATAAATCAATCGAAGTAAAGTTTATGTGAAATTCACATGAAATTTACTTCTTCTTTTGACACATATATTTAATCGATTTCTTAAAATAAACATCAGGCAGTGGGAGCTTTCACAGTTGTTTCTTTTTTTTATTGTAGCTGATTTGGGATTCGATCCAGAACTGTGTTGAGGTGTGATGCTTTCGGTGTCTGCGCTCGATTCCACTGGGCCACGGCTGATTTCAATATTGAGCTCGTTCAATTAGCATGAAGTAAGAACAGCTCTCCCGACATGGAATGTAGTGCAACGTTATGCTCGAGTGAAGAAAAATAGCACTAACAAATTTATGCTCCGTTTCGGTGGTGTCGTGTATTCAAATCTTTCTTAATGCTCCTGTGTGCAATAAAACAACGACTACATTATATGAGTTCATGGAACTGGTTCATGAAGTTTGAGTACTAGTGCTGGAATCTGAATTAGCCGTGCACACTAAGATTTTGTTTCCGTGTTCTGTTCGGTAGATTTTACCGAAATCAGAACAACTGAACATTCGGTAAAACTTTGACCTTCATTTTAAAGGCAATTGAATTTGAAAATAGTTTCAAAACATGTTCAACCTTGTTTAAATGATCAAATCTTGTAATTTTAGTAGAGATTTAGTTTCAAAGTAGCTTTTACCGAACAGCTCAGCTGTTCGGCGATAATTTCTAAGTGTGTGTGGAAGGCTTGCAATTAGAATCTTAGCAAAGTAAATATTGCAGTAAAATCATTTTTTCAATCACAATACATTCTTTTCCGGAACCCCTTATCTTATGGAACAATAACAAACAAGGATTATTCAATACAGTATCATTGTTGTTAGCTATATTTATTTCGACTTATCATTTTAATGAGTGTACGATAACATCGTTGAAAATTGTTTCAATAATTTATGAAGAACAATCATGTAAGATGTATTTTGTTGGGAGCGATCCCAGAAAACCATGCCAAAACAAATGTTTGCTGTTGGATTTCTTAAAAGGCAAATGTATATGACTGGGATAGATCTGTTTACAATCTTTAAACGTCCGAAATCAAAGGAAGCTATTACAATGAGATATAAAGGTTTTCCTATACTACAAAGTTAAATGACTGTCCAATAGTTTCTACATGTCTGTTTACACGCGACATATCAATAAACGTCAAAAATGGTTAAAAGCAACTCCAATAAAATAAACATAATTATCTTATAAGATATATCTTTTAGTGATTTTTGATTAGTCATCATGAAAACAGGTATATTTTACTGACTTTTCTCATAGTGCAAACTTATAGGATTTTCCATTAGTTTCTAGATGTCTGTTCCCACCAGTTTTTCACCATGAAATATATCAGACAATATTCATAAACATCTTACCTATTGCTAACCACACTCGAAGCAAAGTATTATCAAGTACTAAGTATGTGAAATTACGATAGAAATCATTCCATATCGCAGTCATAGTTCTTAAGTGATAATCCAATGGAATCTATCAATCATCACATAGAATGAATAAATCTGCTGTCATTCCTATGTTATAAGATGGATCCAATAAACGGTACATGTCGATTTGTTTCAGTGTACAGAGTTATAACATGTCAGGCATAACATTTGATAACGGCACAAAAGCATTTTTAAACAAACTTTCTAAGGCCCTTTACACGGGAACCAAAGTACGCCCACGCAAACCAATACCACTTTCGGAAAGATGATAGTTGCCCCTATCCGATGATGTTGTTGGTTTGCGTGGGCGTACTTTGGTTCACGTGTAAAGGGCCTTAGAAAATTTGTTTACAAATGCTTTTGTGCCGTTATCAAATGATATGCCTGACATGTTGCCTACGCGCCTGCCACTGGGCTGGGTTTCTGTGTTGCAATTATTTGACAACCGTTATAACATGTTATAACTTCTCAATCTGGACAGTTCAGTGATACCATAGAGGTAACTCTAAGACCACTGGGTCCCGAAGAAAATCATTATTATTTTTGGCTCACTCAGTACCAGAACAACGGTCCCAAGCAGTCCCAAGCTATTTCACTCACTCCTGCATGTTCTGCATGAATCCACACACCCCTGATGTTATCTGTCAAACTTTCATAGCGAATCAAAACAAACATAGTGTAGTAATAGAATTTCAACTAGAATAGGGTACGTTAATCGTTTGCTTGGGACCAATAGGCTACTAAAGTGGTGAGCCAATTTAAAATCGTTCGTTTCGTATTGATTGTTGGTGATACTGTTTACAAGTAAAGCCCTCTAGTTAAAGTATGGACGACTGCCACCACAAAACTGAAAAAAGCTGTTCCAAGAATCGAGCAAAGCGGTGCATTTTGACGGTTCGATTGGAACTGAGAGGTAGCTCATCGATTCTTCCGGTTCGCCTCCTAGCATCGTGCTATAAGGTACCAGGCGATAACCAGGGTAGTTGATCGATAGCTCGATGACGTCATTTCGTTGGTGTCTGCAATGGGGAATTCTCATAGCAGGCGTTGACGATGGGACGTTGTCGAGTTGTTGAATAGCAACTATCGTGGTAACTCACCGATTACCTGTCGATCTACCAAATTTTGAAAGACGTCTGCATTGAATTGTCTCATATAATAATATTCCGCCCACTATATCACAAGAAATTGCAAGTAGCTGAGTGGAATGGAGATAAGTTAAGCATTGGGTACAGGACCAAGTCTCCCCTGGGTGGGTTGCATGGCTGGGTAGTCAAAGTCTTCCATTCGTTAGTCATTTCAGGTGGATTAGAACAGGTTTAGGTTTAAGGTGGGCGTTGGCCAGATTTGGATTTTTCAGATGTAATCCTGGATAGGACCCTGTCATTGAACGTCGCGTGAAAGTGGAACTTAATGAAGGCCTAAGTACTTTTTCGTAGTTTTTAGTTTTCGGATTTGAAAGATCGTCGGTTACAGTGGCCTGCTTACTGAGCAGAAAAACGCGGTCCCAGGTCCTTACATATCAAAGAGATTTATGGTAAAATCGCTTGTGTATCGTGTATTTTGCGAAACTCGTTGTTGTCGTTGGTTCCGGGTTTGAATGGATACACAAATTTGAGCAACGGTATTATGTGATATGAGGGGCTCGGTGGCCTTAGAGCAACCGTTTTTGCTTACTGAGCAGAACATCATGAGTCTAATCTCAGGCCCATCCACATTCAAGATTCGTCAATCGTTTTATTTGTTAATATGACTACATGGTAATAACAGCAACTCGGTGATTAAAAAGGTGCTCGTCTGCCTAGTGGCAAACGTTTTTGCTTACTGAGCAGAAGACCGTGGGTTTAGTCCCAAGCTCCTTCGCGTTATATGATCGTTAAGACATCAATTCAGCTTATCGTTTACCAAAACGAACCCTGCTGCAAACCCAACCCTCTTATCCAACATCCCAGTGATTCCTCGTGGCATTGCAGAGGTGTTCTCGGCTTCCATCAAAGCGAGTGTCATGTCAACACAATCCTTCCCATTCCTTTCTTGACCTGTGTTCGGGCGCGGCCGGCGCTGGTATTGCCTAATTTAAGATCACCAGTTTTTACACATTGAGGATGATTGCTAGTCCCAAGCATCGTCTATTGGTTCTCTGTGTAATTACAGCTGATCTGGCAGTAACAGAGTAGCAACCGTTGGCGGTCAATCAAGCTCAAGCTCAAGCTCAAGCTCGATTGGAACAACTTTTGAAAGACGTTCATACTTTTACTATAGGGCTTTATTTACAAGCACTTAGCATTTTTTTTTCGAAAAAAAAAATATTTTAAATTGTACGAATTTTAATTTGAAAATTATCGATGAAATGCGCAATGAAAGGATGTTGCTCGCGGACATATGTATTGCAGAAGTGTGGTTTACACCTCACTTCAGTCTGAAAAATTATCGAGAAAATCTATCCAAGAAAAAATTAACTAAGCACACGTACTACGTACGTCCACAGTACTACTGAACTGCCATCCGATTGAGGTTAACCCCGGCGGTGCAAACCCTGAGGTAAAACCTTATTGGTTTCGGTAGCTTTTTTATGCTTCACATACAGTGGAGTTCTTCTTTGAACATACAATTTATGAAAATAATGTTACAAAATACCTTCTGTTTATTCGGATTCTTCCGCATGTATTTAAATTAGTAAATAAACAATAACTGGCACAGAGAGATAAGAGCTAGATGCAATAGGTACAATAGGTATGTATGTTTGGTATGTAATGTAAATTTTCATAATAGTATGCTTCAAGCTTCAATAAATTGCAATAGCAGTCCTGTCTTGAAAATCTTGTCATGTGAATCGTGGTAACAAATGAAGTCGATGCCAACCAAAGTAAAACAGATCTTCAAAATAGGACTGGTAATTCTCCTTGAAGCATACCACCATCAATGTTGCATCTATATTATGTTATGCTTTATAGTAACAGAACAGGCATCGCTGAGCGCGTTCATATCGTCTTATGTATTTACTCTTCTCGTGTAGAATCAATATCGATTTATTTCAAATCGAGGTACCTGAACTAAATTAACTTTCTTCTTTCTTTTTGTTTCTTTTTACTCATTCCTTTGATACCGCCCCACGAAATATACACGTACATAAAATCCACATACTTAAAAACAACCGTGTGCGTGTTTTCTTTTAGATTTATGATAACGTTATAAATAAGGTAATTCCTCTATCCCTTTAATAGATGATAATTTCAATACATACATTTTAGCATTCAAAGCAATTAATATTTCTTTACAAAGAATGTACTATCACTGTAATGTGATGTCGTTTCAAATTGGTTGATCTTTTTTAGTAATCAATTAGAACCGATAAAATGATTAAAACTAAGTAAGATAATATTAGAAATGTTATTGTAGGAACATCCCAGAAAATTGATTCCAGAACTGTGCAAGCAATTCTATAATCTTGGATGGGTCACTGGTACGGGCGGAGGCATCAGCATCAAACTTGAGTATGATCCTAGCATGTATCTCGGGTTATAACACAATTAAACCTTTTTATTTTGTCAACAGTGATGAAATCTACATTGCACCGTCTGGAGTACAGAAGGAACGCATTCAACCAGATGACTTGTTCATCCAGAACATTGACGGAGATGACTTACAGCTACCGCCGGATTACAAAAAGTAAGTTAGTGTTAAATGAGGGATCCTCGAGTTTTAGGAAAAAGTCTGCAGCCCAATCTTTACAATATTTCCCTGATAAAAACTTTTACGTTAATTTTCGATGGCTACATTGAGGAAAATAGACCTAAGAATTTCATAAGTCTCAAGCGTTGAAAGGCGAGTGGTCATCAACGCGAACCATAACTTGACCTTACAAAAGTGGTTAAAACTGGTTTATAATCCCTGCTAAAATTTAACTGAAACGGTTATTGAACTTTACATGAACGTTTATGGGATAAAGTTTTAACATTATGTAGGGTTAATGTCCCTAATGTCGGCCTAAGTGTTCCTAATCTTGAGCCCATACATAAATTTCGAAGGAGAGTATTTTTTTTAATATTTTCCACTAGCAACATTAATTATCCATTTGTATTGTCCTGATGACGCATTGTTCTAAGAAAAAAAAAATTAAGAACAGGAGATTTTTATCGTTGGGCCCAATCTTTAGAGCCAACAAGAACCATTGTGGATTTTAGGAGCTGGACTTTACAAATAATGGGTTGTTAAGAACCATTACCATTCGAAATTCTTGTTTTCTCCATACATGTTGGCACATAGAACTATATAAGAACCTTTTTATTTATGGTTCTAGAACTTTAATGGAAATGGTTATGGATGTCAGTAACTTCATAATATGACTTTGTAATCAAACCGGCTATCTGTCGTGCAAAGTAAACAATCCTTACGATGCTATGAAAGCTCCACGAAAAGTATTGCATTTCAATATAAAATATAATCGAATAAAATGATCATAAACCCGCAATGACCGAGAATTTGTAATATTTGTTGTTTTGATAGATAATAATTACTAGAAATATTCAAAGGATTTCTTTTTTTTAATGATCACAGTGGCAGCATACACTTGCTTAAACTCTACACTGGACCCCTTTTATTGATAATTTTTGCTTCTATGAGCCTTTATTTTAAATCAACATACAGACGTTCCTAGGCTATGGTGCCCGTTTGGTCACTGTTGTTTTTGTGTTGATCCAAATAGTTTTGATAATATAATTGCGCATTCTTGTTTTTTTTTTAAAGATTAATTTTTGTCCCAGTCTTGTCTTCTGTCGTCACTTATTTTATCATGTTGTCTTGTGTATTAACCCCAACTTGTCTTGTGTATTGTGTCAACTTGTGTCTATTGTCCTTCCCCATTTGTTTTTAAACTCGTTCTGTTACTCTGCTATGACTAATTTCATTGATATATGTAACAAGTGTAAGCGTTGCGTCCAAGATTGGTGAGATTAATCGCGTGTAGTTTTCGTATATTTAGTTATTAAATTCCAAGAAAAAGTTTAAATGTTCGTAAAAGGTAAAACGTCCCAGAATCCTCACGAACGCAGCCAGTAGAAGACACTTCCCTATAAACTGTAGAACAATGCCACTAGCCACCACCAGAGCACGCTGTGTGCAGTCATGAATGGACGTCCATAGGGGTGGCGTAATCGGGCCATTGCGTGGAGAATTCGTAGCACGTACGACGGTTCAACGGTCACGGTTCGGGGTCATCGTCCACCAAGAGGCACAGTCATAAGCCTGGTGATCATTATAGACTAAAGGGTGTCCACGATGAAATTGCCACACACAAAATTGATTCGCAAAATTCGAGTTTTCATCCGATTGCCATCAAATTTTCAGGGATTGAGAAATAACTATTAAACTTCATTTTACCATTTTACTCGTATTTTATTTACAGTCCATACGCAAATGCCCGCACCTTGGCCTTAACCCCGGCCATAAGATTCTGCACAACCTGTGAATCAACCGTTTTTTGCATGTAAACCCATACTTTCTTCAGCTCCTCGACTGTCTTCACTACCTTAGGTCGTTTAAGAAGGTGCTGCTTCATAATCACCCAGTACTTCTCGATAGGGCGGAGCTCCGGAGTGTTGGGAGGGTTGAACATTTTCGGCACGAAATTGACCTTATTGTCCGCATACCACTTCAGCACGTCCTTGGAGTAGTGGCATGAGGCCAAATCCGGCCAGAAGATTGTTGGGACGTTGTGGGCCTTCAGGAGAGGAAGCAGCCGCTTCTGGAGGCACTCTTTTATGTACACCTGTCCGTTCATCGTGTCCTGGGTCACGAAAGGTGCACTCCGCTTCCCGCATGTGCAGATGGCTTGCCAAACCAGGAATTTCTTCGCAAATTTGGACATCTTCTGAGTGCGGACATGCTCCGGAACGCTGAACTTATCCTTGGCCGTGAAAAACAGGTTGCCGGGGATCTGTTTGAAGTCGGCCTTCACATATGTTTCGTCGTCCATGATGCAGCATTCAACTTTCGTCAGCATGTTGAGGTACAACTTCCTGGCACGGGTTTTGGCGGACTTGTTCTGCTTCTCGTCGCGATTAGGGGCCTTTTGTACCTTGAACGTTCGAATCCCAGCCTTAGCTTTGGCCTTCTGGACAAAACTTCGGCTTAGGTGCAGCTTCTTAGCCACATCCCTAACGGAGGCGTTCGGATTTCGGTTGAAGGCCCCAACTACGCGGTTGTGATTTTTGGTGTTGTACGGAATACTTTTTCCTTCACTTCTGGGCTTCCGATCGGTGGTCAACCGTTCCTCGAACCGCTTAATCACTCGCGACACCGTGGAATTCTCGATTCCCAACGTTTTAGCGATGGAACGATACGAGAGATCCTTGTTCTCGTGATGAATGCGCAAGATTTTATCACGCACGAACTGTTCTTTCGACTCCATTTCCGCGAGTTTTGATCACAGGACTTTAAAACTTGCAGGATGTAAATAATGCACTATGAACTAAATCCATCAAAATTTTCATTAAATTCTACCCAACGGTTAAAAAGTTAGAGCAATTTCATAGTGTGGCAATTTCATCGTGGACACCCTTTACGGTCACATAGCGACAGTCAAAGCTAAAAATTAATAGTTTGAAGGTGAAAACTAAAGCTAAAGTGCTAAAGTGAGCTAAGTTGGAAGTTTGAAGATGTTGTAGAGGAAGTTGCCACATGCCATTGGACAGCCAGGACCTCGCGGTTTTACCGTAACGCCAGTGAACTCAACGTATTTTTCCGGAGTCGACCACGCCAAACGCCGATAGTGTGTCCGAATCGCAGTTCGAGAATCTGATCCCTCAGCTACAGTGTGCGCCACCAATCCAGGCAAGTCAACTTACCCTTGTGGTTCGTTGAAACCTCGAGTCCGTCACCATACTCGAGGGGCGCACGGGACAGGTAGAGGCGTCCACCCCTGGCCCAAGAAGGTGATGCGGTACCAGAGGAAGGAAAGGAACGACGACGGCAGTGGCAGGTGAAGGGGCCCCGAAGACAAAGAAGAGTAGTGCTAGCACAAGGTAGGAGTAGACATCTAAGGAAGTGGGAGACCGTCCGTGAAGTGAGTGTCGTCAAAACGAATAAAGTGGGAGTTTGTCTTAAGTGAACTTTGAGTATTTTCTTGGTTCGCGGAATAATCACGAGCGTGTGCCGACCCTGAGGCTTGGAGACGGGGGTCTCATCAGTGCTGGGAGTAACACCGCACTGGCACGTTACACTTTGGCGCCCAACGAGAATTGTCTTTGGCATTCCGTGCTAAGGAAACGCTTAACATCTTTCCAACTTTTCTTGCAGAAGTCTCTGGGAAAACGTCCAGAAATCACACACGGAATTGACGTCACGAACTACTTAGAAACTCAACAAAATTTTGTAATCGGTATCATTATTTTAGAGGTCTTGGAAGTCCCAAGTGGCTAGAATAGCTACCAATATAGGTGAGATACAAATTAAAACAGAATCGGAAAAGTAGTATAGTTTTCGCGAGAAGTTCCGGAAGACTATCTTGATCTGTGTGCTTTCGGAAGAGTGTAGTTAAAACACCGAGCAAACCTAGAAACTTTATTTCAATTAAAGTTCATAAAGTGAACAATGCAAAAGGATTTTTAATGAATTGCTTTGTTTGAGAAGCTTAAACACATTTTAGGTATTTTTTTCTAATTCAATTTGCTTTCATTCAGCGAAAGCGTATTTAAAACTAGGCTTTTTTTCAATTTTATACAGCAGTTCGCTGAGAGAGAACGAAGTCTGTTCTTTTATATTCGATTTCCTAAATTTTACGTTGGATTACACTGCAAAGATGGATATGTCACTGTTTCTTGTGCAGTACCACGGCATGAATACTGCTTTTCTGACCGTGGATGAACTCGAGCATGAGTTGAAGATCCGTGGAATGGATCAGATTGCACCGCGCAGTAGCCTCGAGCGAGCGTTACGCAACAGCCTGAAAAAAAGAAGATGAGCAATCAGATGTGCAATTTGAGTTTAGGTACATAGAGATCGAAGAAGAGTTAGAAACATGCGATGATAAGTTGAATGCGATGAAGAGTTATTTGGAAAACAGGAGGTCAAAGAAAGCCCCGGATCAGTGTTTCAAAACAAGATTGATTCACATCCTGTTCCGAATGGAAAGACTAAAACACCGTGATATCAATGAGGAGTGTGCGAACAGTTTAGCTGTGGTTGCAAGTGAGTGTGTGAGGTTGTTGAATGTGTACTTTTCAATGGCGTCTCACCTACCAGAAGTAAGAGCAGCTGAGTTGGCTATAGTGAATGAGAGTTTAAGCCGCATGATGAGGGAAGAGTTAGAAAGAACTGAGCATGAACGCGAGGAGATTGAGGTTGGTTACGCAGAAAATGGGAACGAGTTAGAGGAAGGAACCGAGAATGAAAGAGAGACAGGGAATTCATTAGTCGAAGTAGAAGGTCACAAAGAAGGTGTAGTCGGGGACAAAAACACCGATGGTACAGGAAAGGATGGGCAAGAGAAATTGGCTGCAGAAAATCAGCGATTGTTAATAGTTGTTAACCAATTGCTTAAACGTGTTCAGGCGCTTGAAGGGCAACAATTAAAAGAAAAATTACAGGAGAAGCATGCCAAAACTACCAACAGCACCCAATTGGAAGTTGAGAAGATTCCATCGAAATCCTCCCAGCAGAAACCGGATTTTCTTGCTTGGTTGAAGAAACGGAATAGCTCTTTGGATAGTTCGAGAAAATCAGCGGAAAAGAAACAGGTCACAGCTAAAACCAGCCGACCGGGATCGTCTCAGCAGGAGAGGTTGAAGTCAACAGCAACCGTTTGCCGGTGCACAAGTGGACGATCCGGTACGATGGCATGGACAACGGACGGATACTGAACGAGTTCCTGAAAGAGGTTGAGTTTAACGCTCGTTCAGAAGGATTTTCTGAGGATGAACTGTACCAGAGTTTACATCATCTGTTCATTCACAAAGCCAAAGTTTGGTTCATGGAGGTGAATGGAAATTGTGAATTAGGGTCTTGGAAGGAGTTAGTACGAGAATTGAAGAATGAGTTCTTACCGATCGACATCGACTACGTGTACGAGAGACAGGTGTACAACCGGAAACAGGGCACCAAGGAAAAATTCCAGGACTATTACTTGGACATGGTCCGGATCTTCCGAGGTATGTCATGTCCCTGGGATGATAAGCGCAAGTTCGATGTGCTGTTCTGCAACACGCGTGAAGACTGTCGTATCGCCATACTTGCTGCCAACGTGAACGATGTCGCTAAAATGAAAGAGTTTGGTAAGAAATTTGATGCGATAAACTGGCAGGTGTATCAGCGAAGGGATAAATTCTCGACAAGATCGATTCAGATAGATGAAGTGAATCCGCAGCGACCGAACTTTCAGAGTAGACAGTATAGGTTTCGTCAGGATAGGAGAAATGAAAGTGGTAATTTCAGGCAGGGTTTCAACGAAAAAAATAACCATCAAGGTTCCTGGAAGCAACGTCCTCCAGCTGACCAACAGAAAAATAAGGAAGAATATAGAAGATACGAAAAACCGAAACCTAAACCAGAAATACAGAGACAGAGAAGCCCAGCTCCAGGACCGAGTGGGACTAGTGCTCTGCAACGGATCGTTAAGGCCTACATTCCTATTAAAAGAGGAATGTGCTTTAACTGTCATGAAAATGGGCACAGCTTTGAGGAATGTCCCAAAGAGAGAAACGTTTTTTGTGGCCGATGTGGATTTCCGGGATTCCCATCGAACAACTGTCCGTACTGTCAGACAAAAAACGACCAGAAGGCTGCTCAGTGAGGCGAGCCAGTCTTCAAGTCAATGCTACAAGTCCTCACAAAGAATCCGTTTTAAATCCTCCAGGAATCCTGAACCAACTTGGTTACGAGCAGGTGGCTGAAAAAAACTCAGAAAGTGAGGAAATTGCTACAATCGTCACTCTGAGTAACGACTCGAGACCATTTGCAAAGGTGGAGATGTTAGGGATTCCTGTGATCGGATTGTTAGATAGCGGTGCAGCGAGGACTATTTTAGGTGTAGGAGGAAAGAAATTGATAAGTGCTCTAAAACTTAAAGTTAAACCCACGAACATGAATCTGAGAACAGCAGCAGGTCAGGAGTTAGAGGTGATATGATCGACGGACACCCCAATTAGTTTCAACGGTGAAACGAAAATCTTACCGGTGCTGATTGCTCCAAAGCTGAGTCGTAGATGTATTCTTGGCTACGATTTCTGGCGAAAATTCGCAATACGTCCAACGTTTAACCAATCCGTCGAATCCCTTGAAGAAGACATCCACAGCAACCTAGAAGAAGAAGATCAGTTGAGTGACGATCAACTTCAGCAGTTAGAGAAGGTGACAAAGTTGTTTCTAGTGGCTGGTCCAGGAAATTTCGGTAGGACGGATCTGATCGAGCATCGGATCGAGCTGAAGGAGGAGTTCCAGGGAGCGGAACCAGTCCGGAAAAACCCGTACCCTTGGAGTCCGGAGATTCAAAAGAAGATACACCGTTCCGTGGACAAAATGCTGCTGGACAACGTCATCGAACCGTCTAACTCTGACTGGGCCTTACCAGTGGTTCCAGTGAAAAAAAGAGATAGTGATGAGGTCAGGCTATGCCTCGATGCGAGGAAGCTCAACGAGCGCACCAAAAGGAATGCGTATCCTCTCCCTCACCAAAACCGAATTTTAAACCATTTAGGACATTTTAAATACTTGTCCACCATTGACTTATCCCAGGCGTTTTAACAGGTGCCCCTGGAAGAAGGATCCCGTAAGTTAACGGCATTCTCAGTTCCAGGAAAAGGCTTATACCAGTTCACTCGTCTACCGTTTGGACTCGTAAACAGCCCGGCAACCTTAAGCAAACTCATGGACCGTGTGCTAGGGTATGGTGCCCTAGAGCCTTTTATTTTTGTTTACCTGGATGATATTGTAGTGGCAAGTCATACTTTTGAGGAGCATATCATAAAACTGCGTGAACTCGCGAGGCGTCTCAAGGAAGCAAATTTGTACATCAATCTTGAGAAGTCAAACTTCTGTTGCCATGAACTGCCATATTTAGGCTACATTTTATCCCGAGAAGGTCTTAGGCCTAACCCGGATCGAGTCCAAGCGATTCTGGGATTTGAGGCTCCTAACTCGGTGCGTTCATTAAGACGATTCCTCGATATGGTTAACTACTACCGTAGGTTCATCGACAAATTTAGTGAACTCACTGCACCTCTCACCGACTTGCTTAAAAACAAGCCGAAGAGAGTGCAGTGGAACAACGCAACAGAAGAAGCTTTTAAAGCCATCAAAGAGAGACTGATTTCAGCACCTGTGATGGCCAATCCAAATTTTAATTTGCCATTCAGCGTCCAAACAGACGCAAGTGACACAGCAATCGCTGGAGTTCTAACGCAAGTCCAAAATGGAGAGGAAAATGTCATTTCATACCATTCCGAGAAACTGAAAGGTGCGGAGCTAAATTATCATGCCGCAGAAAAGGAAGGCTTAGCTGCCTTGCGTTGCATCGATAAATTCAGGTGCTACATTGAGGGTACACCTTTCACGTTGATAACGGATTCATCAGCGTTGACATTTATCATGAAGGCTAAGTGGAGATCGTCGTCGCGACTGAGTAGATGGAGTATAACCCTACAGCAGTACGACATGGAGGTGAAACACAGGAAGGGGAAGGACAACATAGTACCAGATACGCTATCTCGATCCCTCGAAGCTCTAGAAATAGAGGATGAGGACGAGTGGTACATAAACCTCTACCAAGCAGTGGAAGAAGATCCGGAGAAGTACATCGATTTTCGTGTCGACAGCGGAAAATTGTATAAGTTGGTTTCTGCTAGGTCGGACGTTCTCGACTACAGTTTTCAGTGAAAGGAGTGCGTACCGGAATCTTCACGTTCACGAGTGATGAGACAAGAGCATGACGAAAGCTTGCACATTGGCTTTGAAAAATGCTTGGAGAAGCTCAAGAGACGGTACTATTGGCCGAGAATGAGCGCCGATCTCAAGAAGTACGTCAAAAACTGTGAATCGTGGAAGGAAAACAAACCATCGACAGTCTCAACAGCACCAGAAATGGGACAGCTACGAATTGCATCCAAACCGTTCCAAATCATCTGTATGGACTACATTCAGTCGCTACCGCGGAGCAAGCAGGGAAATGCACACTTATTGGTCATTCTTGACCTCTTTTCTAAGTATTGTCTGCTTGTCCCGGTAAAGAAGATTTCGTCTAGTAGTCTGTGCAAAATCGTGGAGGACATGTGGCTGCGAAAGTTGTCAGTACCACAGTACCTGATCTCGGACAACGCAACGACGTTCCTGTCCAAAGAATTTCAGGAATTGCTAAAAAAGTACGAGATTCAGCATTGGGCGAATGCTCATCACAGAAGTCAGGCAAACCCAGCGGAGCGCTTGAATAGGACCATCAATGCGATGATCCGATCATACGTCCGACAAGATCAACGCCTGTGGGATACTAAAGTGTCGGAGATGGAGTACGTGCTTAATAACACAGTTCACTCGTCAACTAAATTCTCTCCACATCGGATCGTATTCGGAAATGAGATCATGACCCGAGGATATGATCACCGACTAGAGAGAAACGAGGAACTTACCGAGGAAGCTCGAATGAGAGGATGAAGGGAGTGAATAAGAAGGTGTGGGATATGGTCAGGGAGAATCTAAAGAAGACTCACGATAGTACTAAAAAACAGTACGACCTGCGTCACAAAAGGTACTCACCAACATTCGACGTAGGGCAACGTGTATACAAACGGTCATTCCGACAGTCTTCAGCTGGTCACGACTACAACGCGAAGCTCGGTCCAGTCTATGTTCCCTGCATCATCGTCGCCAATAAAGGAACAAGCTCGTACGAGGTTTCCGACCTGAATGGAAAGTCCCTCGGAGTATTTTCGTCGGCAGATTTGAAAGCGTAGGCGGAGGAGTAACAAACATATCTCGGTAAAGTTTGTTCCTGAGAAGTGGGAGGCTCAATCGGTTGATGGCAGTCAATCCGTTAATATCTTCATTCGAAGGACTAGTCCAATTCCATTGGTATAATCCCATTTCGAGGAGGGAACAAATATTTGTCCAAAAGTGCAGCTTCGGAAATGCTTGTCGTCATATGACGCTCGCATTCAGTAAAATCCTAGGAAATCGTGTGTAATGTGTTTTATTAAATTAGTTTAAAATTCCAGAATTAGTGTTGGAAAATAAAGAGCATAACTTGAAAAGTTTGCACATGCACAAAAATGCATTCTACCAACTCGCAAGCAATCTTGTAATCAAGATCATCTAATGTTGCTTCGCAAGTGGTCGATGAATGCTTTGCGTGGGGTAAACTAGTATTCGTGCGTGAAAGGTTAGGCAGCAGTGAGCCATGATCTTGAAACCATATCTTCAAATAAACCACAACACCATAGGAGGAACATAAAACCAATTATCTTTTCACCAACAATAAACGGTGCACAATAGAAACCCAAAAGGTACTTACCTGAAATCGCATATCGCATAGCACTACAATGAGCTTTTAGATGGGAAATCACTGAACACTCAGCACTTCAAGAGTTATACACCAATTTTACTACCGCTCTTAGTGCCAATTTTCTAGAATTTTCGCAGCTAAAACCACATTGCAGACTTACCATTTTTTAACAATCATCACATTTGACAGAACATGACTGACAGCTCGATCTTCCAGATTAATACACACACTAGATCAATGATAACGTTATCGCGAGTAGGTATAGTAGATCGGCCGGTCAACAGTGAACTCCGACACTGTGAAATATGGCTTAGTATTAAAGGAAACGTTTGAAACCGTACTCTTGTGCGACTTTGTAATTTTGTATTTGTAAATAGAAATTCCGGAATTTATTTGTATATTTTATTGCATGTCTTAGATATAGCATGCGAATTTTTTTTATTTTTTTATTGTGTATTTCAATAATGTAATTCCTTTGTTTTAAATATTTTTAAATTGTATCTCATCAAGGTTGGTCCAAAAAATAACATTATTGGGATCGCTGGAGACCGGAATCTTACGATGTTGATGGTCAGTAGCAGGATTTTCCTCTAAATTGCGTGGAGTTGGAAAATCCAATGATGATACCTTTTGACCCCGACCCATAACAGTGTTAAAATAAAACGCTCTTCCTACCCAAGTGGAATTGTGAGCCTGATGGAGTGATATATCGGGTCAAAATATTGTCAATTTTCTTGTAAAAAAATAAGTGACTGTCAACGATGTTTGTGAATATTCAGGTTCAGAGGTATGTGTTAAGTTGTCGAAATGTTGAGTGTGGAATTAAAAAAAATATTAGCTACCCTAATATTTTTTAACCGAGCGGGGGGAGAGTGTAACAAGTGTAAGCGTTGCGTCCAATATTGGTGAGATTAATCGCGTGTAGTTTTCGTATATTTAGTTATTAAATTCCAAGAAAAAGTTTAAATGTTCGTAAAAGGTAAAACGTCCCAGAATCCTCACGAACGCAGCCAGTAGGAGACACTTTCCTATAAACTGTAGAACAATGCCACTAGCCACCACCAGAGCACGCTGTGTGCAGTCATGAATGGACGTCCATAGGGGTGGCGTAATCGGGCCATTGCGTGGAGAATTCGTGGCACGTACGACGGTTCAACGGTCACGGTTCGGGGTCATCGTCCACCAAGAGGCACAGTCATAAGCCTGGTGATCATTATAGACTACGGTCACATAGCGACAGTCAAAGCTAAAAATTAATAGTTTGAAGGTGAAAACTAAAGCTAAAGTGCTAAAGTGAGCTAAGTTGGAAGTTTGAAGAAGTTGTAGAGGAAGTTGCCACATACCATTGGACAGCCAGGACCTCGCGGTTTTACCGTAACGCCAGTGAACTCAACGTATTTTTCCGGAGTCGACCACGCCAAACGCCGATAGTGTGTTCGAATCGCAGTTCGAGAATCTGATCCCTCAGCTACAGTGTGCGCCACCAATCCAGGCAAGTCAACTTACCCTTGTGGTTCGTTGAAACCTCGAGTCCGTCACCATACTCGAGGGGCGCATGGGACAGGTAGAGGCGTCCACCCCTGGCCCAAGAAGGTGATGCGGTACCAGAGGAAGGAGAGGAACGACGACGGCAGTGGCAGGTGAAGGGGCCCTGAAGACAGAAGAAGAGTAGTGCTAGCACAAGGTAGGAGTAGACATCTAAGGAAGTGGGAGACCGTCCGTGAAGTGAGTGTCATCAAAACGAATAAAGTGGGAGTTTGTCTTAAGTGAACTTTGAGTGTTTTCTTGGTTCGCGGAATTATCATGAGCGTGTGCCGACCCTGAGGCTTGGAGACGGGGGTCTCATCAGTGCTGGGAGTAACACCGCACTGGCACGTTACATATATAAAAATAGTAATATCAATAAGGTAATTTCTACTAATTAATGAATTATTGACAATTACCTCTCATGATCCTTAGCTCCACTATGATTTTAACTTACCACTTTTTGATTATTTATCAAATACCTCTCCGAGTATATAACTCACATATGCCTTGTTGATTTCTGATGTCTAATGGATTGGTCCTGAATTTGTTTGATATCCTGTTCGAAATAATTCTATTCCTTCTCCTTAGTCCATTGAAATCACGTTATTTATTTGAGTTCCAGCTTGTACGTGTCTCATGTCATATGATTCGCCATTCATAAAGATAATGGGTTAAAAGGGAGTAAAGCATACATAAATGTAGATAAGTATTAGTTGTACTTGATCCAAACAATTGAAAGAAGCATAGATAAATTAGTAGAAAAATAAAACTAATATATAACTAAAAGTGCAATGGATGAGTGTTAGTTCCGGGATCATTGTAGTGTTAAGAGTTATGTTAGTTCTGATCCGTATTCCATCGCAACGCAATGTTTCAATGAAGGTGTCTTTCAATAAATCACTCTTAATCAATTTGATTTTTGAAAAATTGCTCAAAAGAGTTTAGTTGACACATCATACCTTACCGAAAACTAAAGCACAACAATCCTAATTCCTATTTCAAACCTATCAACATATTTAAAACATCCTTCCTAAAACTTCACTTATTCGCAAGCGCCTGACTGAAGATATGACTTTCGCTATTGATAGATAGGAAGATTTATTATACACTTTAAAGGCTAGTTGCCTCCCTAAGCAGACCCCGTGTCTTATCTCTTGTGTTAATTGACTTTCTGAATTTTCTTATTGAAGTTCATTTGATGATTTTAATAAATAATAAATAACTGAAATCTCTAATCTACCTACACAAATTGTGTAACACAATCATAACCCATGTTTGTAAACTAAAATTTAACATGTTTCGAGTTCTTTTGGATTTCATTTTCAGTTTCATTTTGCAGCGTTTTCTGGGGCAATGGGATCCAAAGCCGAGGATAAAGGAAGGGTAATGGTTAAATAGTCTATGCGGACCACTTGAACGCCATGGGAAAAGGAAGGGATTGAAGAGGTCAAGGAAATGGCACATAGTACTAGATTTGTGCTGCAAAATGTAAAGAAACCGCAAATGCATCTCTCACTGATACATCCTTTCACATATATACCGAATTGATATTTTAAAGCAACCATCAAAATAAACAGACAATATATGAAAAGGCTAGTTGCCAGTTGCTTTAAAAGCAAGTTGCCTTCCTAAGCGGACCCCCGCATCCAAACTCTTTTGTTAATCTACTTAATGTTATTAGGCTGTCTAATTTTTTTTTATTTATTTCGTGTGATGATTATGATATCTCATTAGCCTTATTTAATAAATAATTGAAATCTCTAATCTACCTAATCAATTATAACCCATGCTTTATTAAGTACCTGCACTTGTGCATTTAATCTAAAATTTAACGTGTTTCAAGTTGTTTTTGACTTTGACCTATATTTATTATATATTAGTTCGTCCCAGGTGACACCTTCAAGTGACTAAAATGCTTCACTTTGAAGTTAGTTTCCTTGCTTATTTTTAAATTATATAGGGTATATGCTCCAACTACGCTCATACGTTTCCACCATGTCGTCGCACAAAATTACGTATGGGTAGAAATAGTAAAGAATAGAAATAGAAATAGAAGCACGCCACAGTGAAAATCCCGAGCCATAGTTCAAACACTTATCCCTAATCAAAATGAAGTACATATAAGATTAGTTACAATACCATGTACAAAAATGGTTTTAACATTGTTCCCTGAGTAATACTTCAATGAAAACAACAATGGAAGCTTGTAACGCAAATAGAAGGAGCGCTGTTGGGCACTTTCTGAAATATTTCAATAGTATAATTCCCGTGCAAACCCAAATAAATCTATCATTCCACATCGAACGCTCGACTGTTTCGGTCAAGTATTGCTTGCACTCCGTAATCGGTACTAGCTTTTTCCCCTATTGAGGTTTTTTTTCTTTCAATCCGCTTTCATACTGAGTGGTGTTGTAGTATACAACAGTGTAGTGAGCATCGCGGAATTGTAATTGCCGCTCCATCGTTCGAGAAAGGAAGCAGTCATTTCCGGCCGAGTCCGGCAGATGAGCTGTACATCTCTAACCAACAAGTTTCATCGCATCACGAAACGGCAAAATCAAGGTCATCGAGCTCACCAGCCGGCGAGCCAGCCGGTGCTTTGTTGCAAACACTCGAGGGCAACAATAGAACGATCATCACCATCATTCTCACATCAGGATAGATCATCGTCATCAGCCACACTCCGTGCGCTTGTGTGGAGAGTTAAGTAACAAACGGTTATCTTCCGTTCTCCGCAACCTGATTAATCTCCATACAGTGTTGATTAACTTTTCTGACACCTTTTTGTTTTTTCCTGAAAAAGTTTTCATTTTTTTTTTTCTTTTTTTTTTCTTTTTTTTTTATTTACTGTTTTTTTTTTGCAAGTTGATTAATCTCCCTATAGTGTTGATTAACTTTCCTGGCACTTTTTTTTTCCATTTTTAAGGTTTTTTTTTGCTTTGTTGGATTAAGTATTATTTTTACCGTTATAATTTTTGGATTAGTTTATTTTTTTTTCTTATTTTTTTTTTATTTATATTTTTTTTTCTCAACGCATATATAAATATATATATATATATTAAATATATATTAAATATATATATATATATATATATATATATATATATATATATATATATATATATATATATCCTTTTTATGTCGAAATCTGTTGCGGATGTACTTAAGACCCCGCAATGGATGAAACCAATGATGGCGGGGGTATTTTGCTAGCAGATATCTCCGATGATGAGTCTGTTAAATCTCCATCATTCGAAAATCTGCTTCTCACTGAAGAGGAAATGGATACCTCAGGGGATTCTACTTCGGACCCCAAAACGAGCACTGGAGCTTACCCAAAGGTGATGTCTAAACAACAACCTCCTTCACCCCCTGCCCCCCCTTCTCCACCATCGCCCCCTCGTCCACCTGTTCCCCCTACTCCAACCGTTCCCTTAAAAATTTCTGCGACCCCCCGCCATAAAGCTTACCCAAGCGACTCAAAAGGTCCGTGGGTTGTTTTTTTCCGGCCCAAACAAAAACCCTTGAATATTTCTCGGATTTCGAAGGATCTGACAAAACATTTTTCGGCCGTAACCGATATCTTTAAGGTAACGTCAAACAAACTGCGCGTTACCGTTGATGACCTGAAACAGGCAAACCGGATTGTTGCCTGTGAGCTTTTTTCGATCGAATATCAAGTCTACGTCCCCAGTTGTGACGTAGAAATTGAAGGAGTGGTCACCGAATCGAGTCTGACTTGTGAGGATTTCCTACAAGTCGAATCTTTCGGCATTTTCAAAAACCGTGCCCTCCCGAAAGTCAAGATACTGGACTGCATTCAACTGCAGTCAGTGTCGCTCATAGGCACTAACAAAAATTATACCCTCTCAGATTCGTTTCGTGTGACCTTTTCAGGATCGGCAGTACCTGACTACGTCACAATTGGGAAGGTTCGACTACCTGTACGCTTGTTTGTACCGAGGGTAATGAATTGCTTGAAATGAGAACAACTAGTTCACACCGCGGACTTTTGTTCCAACAAACCGCGGTGTGATCAATGTGGGGAGGAGCATACGGAGGGTCCTTGTCATGCTACCCCAAAATGCGTTTACTGTAAGGATGCTCCGCATGCTCTAAGTGATTGCCCGAAGTACAAACAGCAGGGAGAAAAACTAAAGCGGTCTTTGCAAGCTCGCTCTAAGCGCTCGTTAGCAGAAATTTTGAAAACGACCGCTTCATCTTCCCAAACCACCCCAAAAAGCAACAACACATTCCACCTCCTGCCAGATGATGATCAGGGCTCTGACTCAGAGGTGGGTGAGAGTAGTCCTTTTGTCTTTAACGGCAACACGAGGAAGCGGTCCAAAATAAACGTCACCCAAAAACCTCGTAAGGCCTCTCGTACGGACTCTCAACCTACCTTGACAAATTTAAGAGGTAGCGGAAATGTAGCAAAACCCCCACCACCGGGATTTAAAGTTTGTAATTTTAACAAAGACTTTCCGCCACTTCCGGGATCATCTAAAACCCCAGTGTTCGTGCAAGCGACATTTACCGCCTTGACCCTAAGTACATTATATCAACCTTAACAATACCACCACTTGTTCTTACTGTTTATCTGTAATGTGCTGTCTCTGAATTACGAATACAATAAATATAACACAGTATCATCTGCCTCTGCCATGGCAGGACGGTCGAAATCATAGTCTTTTATTTATCAAATCACAACGTAGGAAAGGGTCCTGACCGTGCGCGATAATATGGTGCCGTGACCAGGATAGCGCGCGCCGTTTAAAAGTGTCGTGATATATTTGCTGCGATCAACACCAGTGCAATGGAAAATTCCACAACGCTACCGGCTACTATGGTGTGGCTTTTCAAGTAGCCATCTAGCAGAGCATTCCGCTCGAACCCAGCTCATCCTCTGATACTGCTGCATACGGCACAGTATTTGGCTGGAAGCGAATGCTTATTCAACGGGCAAGTGCTTACGTCGGATGTCCACCAGACTGCGTGTTTGCATCATACAACAATGTACCTTTTCGGCTGCAGTCTACAATGAGCAGCGAGTTTGTTGTTTTTCATCACTTCACACTGCCAGATCATAGAAGTCATCAAATTATTTTAAAACCATTGGTTTTGGCGGGCCGGTATGTTCGTGCAAGCGACATTTACCGCCTTGACCCTAAGTACATTATATCAACCTTAACAATACCACCACTTGTTCTTACTGTTTATCTGTAATGTGCTGTCTCTGAATTACGAATACAATAAATATAACACAGTATCATCTGCCTCTGCCATGGCAGGACGGTCGAAATCATAGTCTTTTATTTATCAAATCACAACGTAGGAAAGGGTCCTGACCGTGCGCGATCACCCAGATATCCCAGTTTTTCAGCCAGAAAAACAGCTGAATAACCAGCAAGAACATGATGCCATGTTCACGTTTTCTGGAATTGTGGAGAGCATCTTCAATATATTCAACGTCTCTGACTCAACTAGGAACATTATTAATTTAGTGCTTCCATTTGTGAAAACTCTTTTGAAGCAACTAGCTTCTAGGTGGTCCTTCCTTGCGTCGATCATATCCTTTGATGGATAATTTTCCGAATGAGGTCGGGGATATGATCTCTGTTCTTCAGTGGAACTGTAGAAGTCTTATACCGAAACTTGACACATTCAAATTTTTACTTCACAACTCACTTTGTGATGCATTTGCTCTTTGTGAAACATGGCTTTCTTCAGACACCGATCTCCGTTTCCACGATTTTAACATTATTCGCCTTGATCGAGCAGATTCGTATGGAGGGGTGCTTCTCGGGATTAATAAGCTCCATTCCTTTTATAGAATCGATCTGCCTTCCGTGACAGGCATTGAAGTTGTCGCATGTCAGGTAAATATTCGAGGTAAAAGCCTTAGTATTGCCTCAGTATATCTTCCTCCAAGAACTGCGATTTCTCGCCAAGGTTTTTCTGATATCTGCTCAGCTTTATCTGAGCCTCGGTTGATCTTAGGAGATTTTAACTCCCACGGTACAGGCTGGGGGGAACTGTACGACGACAACCGCTCAACCCTGATATACGACCTTTGCGATAACTTCAATATGACAATTCTAAACACTGGGGAAGTAACACGAGTGGCCAAACCTCCAGCAAGAGAAAGCAGATTAGACCTCTCCCTCAGTTCGAGTTCACTATCGTTGGATTGCTCGTGGAAAGTAATTCAAGATCCCTACGGTAGTGACTTGCCAATCAAAATTTCTATTACCAATGGTTCATCTTCCACTCGCTCGGTTGACATCGCGTACGACCTCACGAAAAACATCGACTGGCAAAAATTTGCGTCCGCGGTTCTCGGTGGTACTGATTCGGTTGAGATACTCCCTCCGCTGGATGAGTACTCCTTTTTATCGCGACTTATCGTTGACTGTGCTCTTCAAGCACAGACGAAACGCGTTCCGGGTGTTTTCGTTCGCAAATGACCTCTCACTCCGTGGTGGGATAAGGATTGCACCGACGCGAACAGCGAGAAGTCCGCCGCGTTTAAACGCTTCCGCAAACACGGTAAGGTCGAGGATTTCGAGCGGTACACCGACCTCGAGAAAACTTTTAAGGGCTTGATTAAAGCCAAAAAACGCGGTTACTGGCGTCGGTTCGTCGATGGTTTGTCGCGCGAGACTTCCATGAGAACGCTCTGGAATGTCGGCAGGAGAATGCGAAACGCGTCATCACCGGTCAACGAAGACAAGGAGTACTCAGACAGTTGGATATTCAGCTTCACGCGGAAAGTTTGCCCGGATTCGGTGTCGGTTCAAACCAACGTTCGTGATCGTCCTTCGGGTAGTAACGAAATAGATTCCCGTTTTCGATGGTGGAATTCTCACTTGCTCTCCTCTCATGTAACAACTCAGCTCCGAAAATGGATAGAATCAAATTCAACTTGCTTAAAAATCTCCCAGACGTCGCGAAGAGACGCTTGTTGAACTTATTCAATCAATTTCTCGAGCACAACATTGTTCCGGATGACTGGAGGCAAGTAAGAGTTATCGCCATTCGAAAACCCGGTAAACCCGCATCGGATTATAACTCGTACCGTCCCATTGCGATGTTGTCCTGTATACGGAAATTGTTGGAGAAAATGATTCTTTTTCGTCTAGACAAATGGGTCGAGTCGAATGGTTTACTTTATTCAGATACGCAATTTGGATTTCGGAGAGGCAAAGGAACGAGCGACTGTCTTGCGTTGCTTTCAACTGAAATTCAACTGGCCTATGCGCAAAAACAGCAAATGGGTTCAGTTTTCTTGGATATTAAGGGGGCTTTTGATTCTGTTTGTATCGATGTCCTTTTGGATAAACTCCATACCTTAGACAATTTGTCTACTTGGGCTATGAAGCTGGGTATCGAATTCTCTCCGGAGAAAACTGAGTTGGTTGTTTTTTCTAGGAAGCATCATCTTGCACAGTTACAGCTTCAACTAAAGGGTAGAACAATCACTCAAAGTATATCTTTCAAGTATTTAGGTGTCTGGTTCGATTCCAAAAGCACGTGGGGAAAACATATTGCGTATGTGAAACAAAAATGCCAACAAAGAATCAATTTTCTTCGTACAATTACTGGAACTTGGTGGGGAGCACACCCGGAAGATCTGATCAGGTTGTATCGAACAACCATCTTGTCGGTCCTAGAGTACGGTAGCTTCTGCTTTCAATCCGCGGCAAAAACACACATCCTGAAGCTACAACGGGTTCAATACCGTTGCCTCCGAATCGCGCTTGGCTGTATGCACTCGACGCATACGATGAGCCTCGAAGTACTCGCGGGTGTTCTCCCACTGACAGATCGTTTCACGGAACTGTCCTTCCGGTTTCTTATCCGTTGTGAAGTAATGAACCCATTGATAATAGAAAACCTTGAGAAGCTGCTCGACCGAAATCCTCAAACAAGATTCATGAGTTTGTACTATGAGTACATGACGCTGGAGGTTGGCCCTTCTTCATTAATCTCCAATCGTGATTGCTTTCAAGTCTTCTATAGTTCTTCTGTAAATTTTGATCTGACCATGATGCAAGAAATCCATGGAATACCAGATCACCATCGGTCGATGGTTGTTCCCTCAATTTTTGCAATCAAGTACCACCATGTAAGTAACGATAAAAGATTTTTCACAGATGGGTCAACCATAAATGCTTCCACTGGATTTGGTGTATTTAATCAATTTCATAGCGCCTCTTTTAAACTGCAGAAACCATGCTCAGTATACGTTGTGGAACTCGCAGCTATATTTTACGCAGTAGAGCGAATTGCCTCACTACCTTCTGACCATTATTTCATTTTTACGGATAGTCTTAGCTCATTGGAGGCTATTCGTTCCATGAGGCCGATGAAGCACTCCTCGTATTTCCTGCCTGAAATACGATCTAAACTGAGTGCTTTATCTAACTGCTCCTATACTATCACCTTAGCTTGGGTCCCATCTCATTGCTCAATTCCGGGTAATGAGAAAGCGGACTCGTTGGCTAAGGTGGGCGCTATGGAAGGCGATATTTTTGAGCGACAAATCGCCTTCAACGAATTTTTCTCCATTGCTCGTCAGCAAGTCCTCATCAGTTGGCAACACAAATGGAATGATGGTGAATTGGGAAGATGGTTACATTCTATTCTCCCACAGGTGTCGAACAAACCATGGTTCAAAGGGTTGGACATGAGCCGCGACTTTATACGCGTTATATCAAGGCTTATGTCCAATCACTGCTCGTTAGACTCGCACTTCTATCGAATTGGGCTCTCAGGCAGCAATTTATGTGCGTGTGGCAGTGGTTATCACGATATCGAGCATGTTGTTTGGTCGTGTACCCTACACCGTGTTGCCAGATCTGATTTATCCACATTCCTCAGGGCCCGAGGAAAACAACCCGCGATACCCGTTAGAGATGTCTTGGCGAGCCGAGATCTCGACTATTTGAATTTAATTTATGTGTTTTTAAAACGGATAGATCTGAGGATTTAGTAGTTAGTGTCATCTTGTATTCTCCCAAGTTGTAAGAGATGAACTAGCCCCAGGCTAAAAATCTCTATAATAAAGACTAAAAAAAAAAAAAAAAATCTCCCAAGTTGTTAGCTGCCCATCGGTGTACCCCCATGTTTGTCTTTTTCATCAGAGTGTCGCTTAGTTCGAGATCAAGAGCACATTGCTCTCCAAACATTGTGTTCACAATCCCTACCCTGCCATCCATTTGTTACAATTTGTCACCCCTAACCTCGAGATAGCCGCGAGTAATCGGCCCCCGCTTTACTAACGTTAGTTTTAAGTAATTTTGTAATCTAATCAATGAATATTGGCTCCGCAAAGCTATAGCAAATGAGCCTGGAAAAATAAACGCATTATAAAAAAAAAAACAAATAAATCTATCTGCGTAAAAATAAATAAAATAAGAGTGATTTATGGAAAAAAAAAACCCGCCAGTATCGCACCCAACGTCAGTGCCTAAGCGTACTTCGGCGCGGCTCTCAAACAAAGGAGTAACAAGTGTGATACTATCACTGCTAGACTAGGTCTCCAACGCTCCACTATGAAGCATAAGATTAGGTCCGGCCACCAACGTCCAGGTTAAAAACTAGCCAAGGGGAGGGAAATATTCAAAGGATTTCTTATTGAATTGAAAAGGATTGGAATCGGAGTGAAATAAATTCTAACAAAAAGTTTATAAATATAAAAATATTTATTATAACAGTAAAATGCGTATGTAAACATAAGAGCGTTTGAAGTATAATTAACAATTATGTAATACATTGTGAATGGATAATTTTTATAGATTTTTCAGTTCGGTTAATATTGCTGATGATAACATTTATAACATTAGTACAAGACACTGAAGAAGTCTGCACACTGTAGATGAAATACGTGTATCTGTCAAGGATAAGCAAATAAGGTAGTGGAATTAAATGGAAATTACTAATCCTTCTCTCTCTCTCTCATTATAGGGGTTGGGAGAGTTTGTTAGGTTTTGCTTGCGCACTTGCAAAAAAGCAAACGTCACGAAAGTGGAAGAAGGGTAAATTTAACCTCACTTTAAAATAAAATACTGTATGGTTGCAAATGTATGAATGATATAAATAAATGTTATAAAACCTGTTATATTGATATAAAAAGATGCAGGAATAAAATTTATTAAAATACATATATAAATCGTCGAGTTAGGGAGAGAAGTACACTGATAAATTAAAGTATTCTCATTTTGCTTGAAATTAAATCAATTTGACATTAAAGTCAGTTTAATCATATCGAATCATTTAAAACTTAATTATCTCTTGCTAAAATATAATCATTCGATATCAAACCCAGTTTAACTGACATAATCCCAAGCCATTAAAACTTCCTCAAAGTTCCAAGCCTGCAAAATGCGTGTCGATTCATAGTTGACGTGGCTGGTTCTCAGCAATGCGATGACTAGTGTTCGGAAAATCATTCTCAAATTTCATTAATTGAGCCTCCCTGCGAGAATAAACTCGCGTGCAAATTTGGCAAACAAAATTCACGTTTGTGATTCTTATGTATATTCACGCACTCACACTCACAACACCGAAAAATTATTCCAGCTTTAAACTCATAAAAACCACAAACCACTCAAACGTCAATTGATATCATGCCTGTGCATGTTGTGTTAGTTTTCCAACCCCTGATGCACAAACAATGAATAACGCCAAAATATAAAGCAATGCTTTTTTGAACCTGAAAACTCATCGGTGATTTTTGCGACGTTGAATTTTGCAAGGCAAAACTCATGCACTCGTTATGATTCAGCCACCAATGGAAAGATACGGCTATTTAATTTTATTTTGAATAGATAGAAACCCAAGTGGACCTCCCTCCCCTTGGCTAGTTTTTGCACCTTGCTGTTGGTGGGCGGGCTTAATTTCATGCTTTATAGTGGAGTGTTGGAGACGGTAGGTTTATGGTCGGCGTTGCTGGCTCATGCCGCGATAGAATGGCGACATGGGCAGGCGATGGGGATTACTAAGCTTCCCCTCTCTGATAAACCGCTGCATGAGAGAACCAAAGATCTAGTCTAGCAGTGATAGTATCACACTTGTTACTCCTTTTATTGAGAGCCGCGTCGTAGTACGCTTACGTACAGGCACTGACGTTGGGTGTGATACTGGCGGGTTTTGCCGCAAATCACTCTTATTTTATTTATTTTTTACGCAGATAGATTTATTTGGGTTTGCAAGGGAATTATACTATTGAAATATTTCAGAAAGTGCCCAACAGTGCTCCTTCTATTTGCGTGACAAGCTTTCATTGTTGTTTTCATTGAAGTATTACTCAGAAAACAATGTTAAACATCATTTTTGTACATGGTATTGTAACTAATCTTATATGTGCTTCATTTTGATTTGGGATAAGTGTTTGAACTATGGCTCGGGATTTCCACTGCGGTGTGCTTCTATTGTGACATACCCATATGTATTTTTGTGGGGCCACATAGTGGAAACGTGAGAGCGTAGTTGGAACATTTACCCTATACAATATACAATTTAAAATTAGCTTGGAAACTAACTTCAAAGTGAAGCATTTTAGTCACTTGAAGGTGTCATCTGGGACGAACAAAGATATAAGATAAGATATGTAAAAGCCAGAAGTACTTGAAACACGTTAAATTGTAGTTTAAAAGCATGGGTTGTGTAGGTAGATTAGAGATTTCAGTTATTTATTAAATAAACTTCAATTATAGAATTCAGAAAGTTAATTAACATAGGACGCGGGGGGTCCGCTTAGGGAGGCGACTAGCCTATGAAGTTGTATAATAAATCTTCCTATTTTGTGTATTTGTTAATTACAGACAATGTCAATAGCGAAAGTCATATCTTCAACCAGGCGCTTACGAACAAGTGAAATTTTAGGAAAGATGTGTTAAATATGTTGATAGGTTTGAAATAAGAATTAGGATTGTTGTGCTTTAGCTTTCGGTAAGGTATGATGTGTCAACAAAGCCCTTTTGAGCAAATTTTCAAACATCAAATTGATTGAGTGATTTATTGAAAAACATTGCGTTGCGAAAATTTGACAAGTCATACATCTAACATAGTAGTAGTAGCAGTGTTGCATAATCTTATCACAATTGCTGCAAATAGTGCTTGAGGGGCCAGCAGGGCTGAATACGGATCAAAACTAACATAACTACTAACACTAAAATGATCCCGGAACTAACACTTATCCATTGCACTTTTAGCTATTTATTAGTTTTATTTTTCTACTAAGTCATCTATGCTTCTTTCTATTGTTTGGATCAAGTACAACTAATACTAATCTACCTTTATGTATGTTTTACTCCCTTTTAACCCATTATCTTTATGAATGGCGAATCATATGACGTGAGACACGTACAAGCTGGAACTCAAAGAATTACTTCGAACAGGATGTCAAACAAATTCAGGACCAATCCAAATGAGACCAGAAACCAACAAAGCATCGGGGAGTTATTTATTCTGGGAGAGGTATTTGATAAATAATCAAAAAGTCGTAAGTTAAAATCAGAGCCAAGGATCATGAGTGGTAATTGTCAATAATTCATTAATTAGTAGAAATCTCGATAACTTTTTCAAGGGAGCGTATCGGCTTTTGTAGGCGGTGCGTTTGGTCGTCGATTTGGCTTAACTGGCACTATCATCAGATAGGGGAAATTTTCCTCTACCTGCTGGTGGCGTTGATAAGCGTGTGCGAGCTGCCGGTTGCGCCGGATCGACGATCGGATGCATTGTTTGCAGGAGCTGGTGCTTCCCTTTGAAAAAGTAATCGAGAAATAATCATATTATCCTGTAATTGATCTTACTATTTTTATATATCAATGAAATTAGTCATGACAGAGTAACAGATGGGGAAGGACAATAGACACAAGTTGACACAATAAACAAGACAAGTGGGGGTTAATATACAAGACAAAATGACAAAATAAGTGACGACAGAAGACAAAACTGGGACAAAATCAACATTAAAAAAAAAAGAATGCGCAATTATATTATCAAAACTATTTGGATCAGCACAAAAACAACAGTGACCAAATGGGCACCATAGCCTAGGAACGTCTGTGTGTTGATTTAAAATAGAGGCTCATAGAAGCAAAATTTATCAATAAAAGGGGTCCAGTGTAGAGTTTTAGAAAGTTGCTGCCACTGGATCACTACAAAAAAAAAAAAAAAAAAATAGAAACCCAAGTGGACCTGTGGTTGGCCAGCCGGAACGGAAAAAAACCGGAAAAGTCCCGAGCAAAATGCGTGTCGATTAATGTTGACATGACTGGTTCTCGGCAATTTGCTTACCACATCTTAAGATTGAGCCACTACTTGAAAGGTATGGCTATCTACTTTCAACAGGAACAGACAAGGAAACGATTGAAGTTGTGGGTGGCCAATCGGAACGATAAAACCAGTGAAAGGTGGCTCTGTGGAAATTCGGATTCACCGGGAAAATGGTCAATTCCTGAAAGTAGACCTAGAGATCCGCGATTTTTTTTTCTAAATTGCGTACAATCATGAGCATAGAGGAAATATACCATCACCATATCGATTTTGCAAAGTGGCCAGAAAACGGTCCTCTGGATATCCGGAACTACCGGGAAAATAGTCTATTCAGGAAAGTAGATCTAGAGATCCGCGACTTTTTCTAACTTGCATATAATCATTAGCATAGAGGAAATATGACATCAACATATCGATACTCCTACCGGTTGACCAGAATACGGTCCTCTGGATATCCAGAATCACCGGGAAAATGGTCAATTCTTAAAAGTAGACCTGGAGATCCGTGATTTTTTTTTTAAATGTTAAGAACCCTTAGTTAAGAAGATGCATCTCAATGCCATATTGATTTGGCCACCCGATGGTTATTGAACGCCCTTCTGGATATCCGGATTCACCGGGAAAATGGTCAATTCTTAAAAGTAGTCATAGAGCTGCGCGATTTTTTCTTAATTGCATACAACCATGAGCATAGAGGGAATATACCATCACCATATCAATTCTGCAACACAGTGGCCTGAAAACGGTCCTCTGGATATCCGGAGTCACCGGAAAAATAGTCAAATCCTGAAAGTAGACCTAGAGATCCGCGATTTATTCTAACTTTCATATAATCATGAGCAAAGAGAAAATATGGTATTAACGTATCGATTCTGCTACTGGGTGGCTAGAATATGGTCTTCTGGATATCCAGAATCACCGAGATAAATTATTGAAAGTAGACCCTAGGGGCACAGAACAACCTTTAGCGCCAACGCAGGCAGCGGCTGTAATTAAATTTATTCCATTGATTACTGCTTTAATTACATTAATTTCATAATGTAAAACATTAACTACTTTTTAACTCCATTAATTACAGTTGAAATTTCGTAATTAATGTACATTAATTACATTTTCAATACTTTTGATAACATTAATTATGGATAGATAATTTTACTTACCGTCACTACTACTTCAAAACGCATTAATTACTTTAAGTACTTTTGATTGCATTTTAACTTTGTATTGCGTGCCCCTCGAGTAGACCAGGAGATCCGTGATTTTTTTTTAAATGTAAAGAACCCTTAGTTGAGAAGATATATTTCAGTGCCATATTGATTTGATCCCCCGGTGGCCATTAAACGTCCTTCTGGATATCGAGATTCGCCGGGAAATGGTCAATTCTTAAAAGTAGTCCTAGAGATTCGCGATGTTTTTTTCTAAATTTCATACAATCATGAGCATAGATAAAATATGCTATCATCATATCGATTCTGTCACCGTGAGGTCTCCGGAATATCAGAGAAAACAGAGAAAATATATTATACAGGGTGTCCATTCAAATTTCTTTTTTTCAATGCCTGGTTTTTTCCCGGTTATTAAAAAAACTCTACCTTAAACAAAAAAGGCGTTCAAAAATAACCAAAGGGTTATTTTTGAACGCCTTTTTTGTTTAAGGTAGAGTTTTTTTTTAATAACCGGGAAAAAACCGGGAATTGAAATAATGATAAAATTTTGCCAGCAGAATTCCTCTACAATGATACGCAACATCACATTAAGGAGCGTGTCCTTACGAGAGGCATCCAGTCCAGCAGTATTTTCTTGAATTTTTAAAGTGTTTTCCAAAATAAACCCTTCAGCGATGGCCAGCTTTAGTTGTTTCTTGGAAAACAAAGAACAGCTTTGGAGTTCTCCGACGCCTGTATTATTATTAACTACAATAACAAAAAATTGACCAAATAGTGACTCTAAAACAATAAAAAAGTGACCAATAGTGACATTTATTGATCGGAAAGATATTTAAGATATGGATCTAATCTGTGGTTGAATGCGATCCGCTTTGACAAATATTATAAATTCCCAAACCACCATGAGCATTTAACAAGCTTTTTTTTTCAATAAAACAAATTGTTGAATATCTTATAAATTTGTTTTCGCAAAATCAGTATTAATTGGATAATCAATAGGTTAATTTGTAACCTCCATTTCCTCACACAGTACTCATTTTTCTGCCACGATTTTTTGAAAACCAACCGTTGAATAAGTTAAATTTAGATTCAGATCGCGAATTGGTTGAATTTCGGGATGTGGAAGCTTGAAAATAGAAATTTATTGGGAAATCTTGAAATTGAAAAAAATTGAGGCACAGAGAAAAATGTTCAACGTCTTGGACAAATTTGTCAATTTTAAGACAAGCAATTTTAAAGATATCGAATATAGAAACTTTTGTAAAACTTCAAACCTAGACAAATTTTCATATTTCTGGAACCTAGACAAGTGTACTGGATCGTATCAATAATTATCATTATTCTGGAACGAGGAGAATTTTCTCGGAAAATCTCGATCTTCCTAAAAGTTGTAAGATTCTGGTCTACATTTTAGAGATATTGGACATTTTTTTTTGTTTAATGCTTGTTTGTTTTTGGGCTTGTGTACTCTATAAGATATTTTAAAACGAAAATTGTTGTAGTGTTAATATTTAATTTTCACCTGTCCGTTCATTTGTAAGTGAGGAGATGTTGTTTGAACTATTAGTCCAGCTGCTATCTTATTTCTATATAAAGCTTTTATTTGAAATATTAAACTGTCCACCCGCATATAGAAAACACAGAAGTAGTCGTCCGTCAAAAACAAAAAAATAGTAGAAAACGGAAACTGTCTTCACCAGTTTCGTCTCAGACACAGGTACAGTCGGATTTCGCTTGTTGGGCTAACTTTAAGTGGGCTACGTTTCAGTTGAGCTCCCAAGTCAAACGTCATTTCTAACAGTGCTGATTCCTTTTCGAAATTTCGGCCGGCTTCATGCAAAAACCGGCAAACGAGTGGAGTAATGATACAGATTATTTCAATCCTCCGGACTCCGGTTGGAGGGTTTTGGGCGACAGGAAGATGTGGAAAGCTGATTAGACGGAGTACGATGCTCGAAAATCGCGACATCTGAGCCAGCAAAAAATTTGTTGCAAAGGCTAGTAAGCGGAGGAAGCAGAAAAGGGCCTACCAAAAAAAGGTTCAACAAAAACAACAACTCACACAATCGTAGCAGAAACTACAACAACAACTAAATCAACAACAACAACTACAACAGAAACAACGACGACTACAACTGCAACACCAATCACGCCAACTACAATAGAGACATCTCCAATAACTATAACAACTACAACAATAACTGCAACAACAACAACATCAGCGCTCAGGGTAATCACATAGTAAGCAGAAACAAATGGCAACCACTTGCTTCCGCCTGACAGAGTACTTCTTGCGGCAGCGAAAGATCAGTTTTCGCGACCGCCGGTTAACTATCGGCCTACAATTCATTTTCGAAGGGGAGAGATATCGTACCCGGCGAGTGCTGAGTTTCCACCTCCTATAACAGCACAATCAACCAACCGGTCAACTTCAGCTTCATCGTATGAGGCATGCTCATGCAGGCACTCGTGTTTTCAACGCAATTGAAGCACCCTTTGGAGGAAGAAAATGTGTTTCTGCTTAATCTGATGCTCTCTTCAGAAGTAGTCTGTGACGTACCGGATGCGGCTGAGAATGAAATTGACGAGGATCACGACGTTTCGCAGGAGATGGACCTGACGCACTTTTCTGAGGCAGACTGTGACGAACCGGATGTGACTGGTAATGAATCCGATATTTTTAATAATATTCTAAGCTCCGACGAACAAACAAAAATTTCATCTGAAACACATTCTACGGAATTTGAGATATATTGTCAGAATTTTAATCGTATGAAAAACGCTACAAAAATTAATGAAATTTATTAAAATATACTGAGCTCCTCTTTTTCACTTATTTTGGGCACTGAAACGTTCCAACTACGAGAACATTAAAAGTGAGGAAACTTTTGGAAATGATTATAATGTTTTCAGAGATGATCGTGACTTACTCGAAACCCAAAGAATGTCAGTTGGTGGAGTTCTTATTGATATTTCTTCAAAATTTATTGCAGAACTTATTGTCTCATCGAAAGTAAAAGAATTTGAGCATGTGTGGGTAAAGACAAATATAGCTGGTGAAACTCATATTTTTGCCACAGTCTCCCTCCCCTTGGCTAGTTTTTGCACCTTGCTGTTGGTGGGCGGGCTTAATTTCATGCTAGTGGAGTGTTGGAGACGGTAGGTTTATGGTCGGCGTTGCTGGCTCATGCCGCGATAGAATGGCGTCATGAGCAGGCAATGGAGATTACTGAGCTTCCCCTCTCTGATAAACCACTGCATGAGGGAACCAAAGATCTAGTCTAGCAGTGATAGTATCACACTTGTTACTCCTTTAATTGAGAGCCGCGTCGTAGTACGCTTACGTATAGGCACTGACGTTGGGTGTGATACTGGCGGGTTTTGCCGCAAATCACTCTTATTTTATTTATTTTTACGCAGATAGATTCATTTGGGTTTGCAAGGGAATTATACTATTGAAATATTTCAGAAAGTGCCCAACAGTGCTCCTTCTATTTGCGTGACAAGCTTTCATTGTTGTTTTCATTGAAGTATTACTCAGAAAACAATGTTAAACATCATTTTTGTACACGCAGAAAAAAATATTTTGAACGTAATAATATTTGACGTAAATTTAATAAGAATTTCATTTTGTTTTGGCTGCAAAATGAAATCATTATTATTTCAACAATCCAGTATCTTTGTTTTTAAAAACCCATGGATTGTTAAATCAAAAAGAAAATCTTTTCGAATTTACAAGAGCTTTTATGGTTTTGACGTAAGCTGTCAAATTTGGCAGCTGGGTCAACAAAAAAATATGTTTGTTTTTAAAAGAGATTTCTTGTTGATTCAATCATATTTATTTTATTAAGCCTAAAAATATACGCAGTAGAAATAAAAATATGTTTATTGATTTAATTTTTAATAATTTGCGATTATTTTTATGTTTTGTTTTCTTTTTGTCACCAACAGAATAACAATTAAATTAAAAAAAAAAACTTTCTGAGGCATAAAATCTCTCCGGTTCATGAATTGATGGGTCGATAGGTAGGGTCCAGGTGTGGGAGCGGCCTTCCTGGCGTTGGGAGCATTGGTACTCAGTACTGAAAATAAGATCGACGGAAAAATCAAGGAAAAGAAGAAAAACTGTTTATATTATGCAACAGCAGCATACTTACTTACCTCTAGAGCTGAATCAAACGAGAATTTTTTTGTTATTGTTTACATTTTGTCCGGGTTTTCACGAGGGAATGGTTGGTAGTTATTTTTGCATTCATGGCCCGGGGAATTGACACAACAAATAAATGTTAAATTAAAATTAACTATTGTTGGCTTGATAAAAGAATATTGTTATTTTTACAATAGTTGCAGTTGAAGAGTGGCTTATGAAAACAAAAAGAATCTTATTTTGAATTTATTTGAATAAATATTATCGAAACAATAAAATGTAATATAATTTCAACCGGAATTGTTTGTGTAAATACAAATAAAGTTTTTTTTGGTTCAATGCAAACAATTTTCTGTCCGTGTACATGGTATTGTAACTAATCTTATATGTGCTTCATTTTGATTTGGGATAAGTGTTTGAACTATGGCTCGGGATTTCCACTGCGGTGTGCTTCTATTGTGACATACCCATATGTATTTTTGTGGGGCCACATAGTGGAAACGTGAGAGCGTAGTTGGAACATTTACCCTATACAATATACAATTTAAAATTAGCTTGGAAACTAACTTCAAAGTGAAGCATTTTAGTCACTTGAAGGTGTCATCTGGGACGAACAAAGATATAAGATAAGATATGTAAAAGCCAGAAGTACTTGAAACACGTTAAATTGTAGTTTAAAAGCATGGGTTGTGTAGGTAGATTAGAGATTTCAGTTATTTATTAAATAAACTTCAATTATAGAATTCAGAAAGTTAATTAACATAGGACGCGGGGGGTCCGCTTAGGGAGGCGACTAGCCTATGAAGTTGTATAATAAATCTTCCTATTTAGTGTATTTGTTAATTACAGACAATGTCAATAGCGAAAGTCATATCTTCAACCAGGCGCTTACGAACAAGTGAAATTTTAGGAAAGATGTGTTAAATATGTTGATAGGTTTGAAATAAGAATTAGGATTGTTGTGCTTTAGTTTTCGGTAAGGTATGATGTGTCAACAAAGCCCCTTTGAGCAAATTTTCAAACATCAAATTGATTGAGTGATTTATTGAAAGACATTGCGTTGCGAAAATTGACAAGTCATACATCTAACATAGTAGTAGTAGCAGTGTCGCATAATCTTATCACAATTGCTGCAAATAGTGTTGGAGGGGCCAGCAGGGCTGAATACGGATCAAAACTAACATAACTACTAACACTAAAATGATCCCGGAACTAACACTTATCCATTGCACTTTTAGTTATTTATTAGTTTTATTTTTCTACTAAGTCATCTATGCTTCTTTCTATTGTTTGGATCAAGTACAACTAATACTAATCTACCTTTATGTATGTTTTACTCCCTTTTAACCCATTATCTTTATGAATGGCGAATCATATGACGTGAGACACGTACAAGCTGGAACTCAAAGAATTACTTCGAACAGGATGTCAAACAAATTCAGGACCAATCCAAATGAGACCAGAAACCAACAAAGCATCGGGGAGTTATATATTCTGGGAGAGGTATTTGATAAATAATCAAAAAGTGGTAAGTTAAAATCAGAGCCAAGGATCATGAGAGGTAATTGTCAATAATTCATTAATTAGTAGAAATCTCGATAACTTTTTCAAGGGAGCGTATCGGCTTTTGTAGGCGGTGCGTTTGGTCGTCGATTTGGCTTAACTGGTGGCTCGCCCACGCGGGCTGGCACTATCATCAGATAGGGGAAATTTTCCTCTACCTGCTGGTGGTGTTGATAAGCGTGTGCCAGCTGCCGGATCGACGATCGGATGCATTGTTTGCAGGAGCTGGTGCTTCCCTTTAAAAAGTAATCGAGAAATAACCATATTATCCTGTAATTGATATTACTATTTTTATATATCAATGAAATTAGTCATGACAGAGTAACAGATGGGGAAGGACAATAGACACAAGTTGACACAATAAACAAGACAAGTGGGGGTTAATACACAAGACAAAATGACAAAATAAGTGACGACAGAAGACAAGACTGGGACAAAATCAACATTAAAAAAAAAAAATTCGCAATTATATTATCAAAACTATTTGGATCAGCACAAAAACAACAGTGACCAAACGGGCACCATAGCCTAGGAACGTCTGTGTGTTGATTTAAAATAGAGGCTCATAGAAGCAAAATTTATCAATAAAAGGGGTCCAGTGTAGAGTTTTAGCAAGTTGCTGCCACTGGATCACTACAAAAAAAAAAAAAAAAGAAACTCATATTTTTGCCACAGTCTATTTTTCACCAGACTACGCTTGTAAGTCCTCGTATGAAACCTTTTTCCAAATAGCTGAAGAAATCGTATTTCAATTTTCCCTTGAATTCAAAATTCATATTTATGGAGATTTTAATCAACGCAATGCTGATTTTATTCCTGATTCAGATAGTGAGAGTTTTCTTCTCCCAGTCATTGGGGAAAACGAAACATTACAATTTATTTTTGAAAAAATGGCGTTTTTAGGATTAAGCCAAATAAAACATGTAAGAAACCAACAGAATTGTTCCCTAGATTTCTTGTTAACGAATATACATGAAGATTTCTGTGTAAATCTATTTCTCCTTTATGGAAGTATGAAGCATTTCACACAGCAATCGAGTATTCCATATTTGTTCATGACAGTCAACACCCCAACGACAGTGAGTATGAAAATGTGTTCGACTACAAAAAATGCTAATTATGATAATATTAAAAATAAATTCAATGGAATAAATTGGAAAACCATTTTGAAGTATCAGGTAAATGTTGAATGTGCAGTGGAGGTTTTTTATAAAATTTTGTTAGACGTAATTTACGAGGAAATTCCATTAAAAAGAAGATGACGCAATTATTCCTCTAAATATCCGGTTTGGTTCAATAATCATATCATTAACTTGAAAAATCGTAAACAAAAAGCTCACAAAATATACAGAAAACATAAAAACGTGATAATCTCGAAAAGTATTTAAGTGTATTTGTGATCAACTTAATGATGCAATTTCTTTGTCACTGTTTGAGTATAACATTAAAACTGAGAATGAAATTAAATCAAGTCCAAGAAACTTCTTCAATTAGATCAAAACTAAAATGAAATCGTGTAGCTTTCCATCACAAATGACATTGGATGAAAAGGAAAGTAATAATTCTGATGATATATGTAATCTTTTCGCCACTTTTTTTCAAGAAACATACACGAAATTTTCAGATAATGATCGTGATTATGAATATTTTTCTTATTTTCCTGACTTTTCAACTACTGTTGGCGTTAATAACATTTCGGTTCATGATATTTGGAATGGCCTACGAGATTTGGACACCACTAAAGGTTCAGGACCAGATGGAATCCCAACTATTTTTATGAACTGAACAAGCAACTGAACTCACAACCCCTCGCTTGAATCCGGTATATTCCCGAAGGAATGGAAAAAATCTTACTTAATACCCATATATAAATCAGGTAAAAAATCCGATATTCGAAATTATCGTGGGATTGCTATCATTTCGTGCATTCCAAAACTCTTCGAATCAATTATAAATAAAAACATTTTTGGCCAAATAAAACAAAGAATAACTAGTGCACACACGGCACACCACCACAAACCTTTTGGAATTTGTGGACTTTGTATTAAATGCAATGGACAGAGGTAACCAAGTAGAAGCTCTATATACAGACTTCAGCAAAGCGTTTGACAGAATTGATATCCCAATGTTGATTTTTAAATTAGAAAAAATGGGAATTGAGATGGAGCTCCTCACCTGGATTAAATCGTATTTAGTTGATCGCCAGCAAATTGTAAGATTCAACGAGAAAACATCTAAGCCAATTCATGTCACGTCAGGGGTTCTCCAGGGCTCGCACCTAGGTCTTCTTCTTTTTATTTTGTACGTTAATGACGCCTCTCTTATTTAAAAAAATATCAGGGTGCTTATATACGCTGATGACATGAAGCTATTTTTAGAAATAGGAAGCGATAACGATATGAATGTGTTACAGAATGAAATACATGTTTTTTTTACAGATGGTGTAGTAAAAGTTTACTGAAACTAAATATTAAAAAATGTAATCTTATAACGTACAGTAGAAAACTAAACAAACAAAATCTTTGTATTACATTAGGTAATGAAAATGTTCAAAAATGTGAACATGTAAGAGATTTAGGTGTTGTTCTAGATTCTAAATTGACATTTGTGGACCATTATAACACCACAATAATACATAGAGCAGGCAATATGCTTAATTTTATAATACGTTTCGGTATCCACTTTAAAGATCCTTATATAAAAGAATCACTTTGCGTTGCTTATGTGAGGTCAATTTTAGAATATTGTAGCGTTGTTTGGTCACCCTATACGAAAAAGCATGAAGAACGAATAGAGTCAATGCACTACACACTAAGATTTTTTTACAGTATACCGTAATTTTTTACCGAATATGGAACAGCTGAACATTCGGTAATCTATTCGGTAATTTTTTAATTTAAAATCCGTTCGGTAAATTTTGTTCCCTTGTGAGCTGTCAAAATGTACTGACCAGGCCTGTAAATTTTGCTGAATGATCGGTGAAGTTAGCAATATAGCGTTCGGTATAATTTTACCGAATTGGCTGTATTAATCATTAATAACATGATTTGATTAATTAATTAATTATTTATTTCTAACAACAAACCTGAAGATTCATTTGAATAATCATTTATTTATTATCTATAAACATACATTTTCATCGCGCGTCCGTATATATAGTAAATAAGAACCTAACCGTGGTTAGCGACCCAGAAGCGAACCGTGCACAAATTCGCTTTTTGCTGTAGTGGACGAGGTTTGTGTGTGGCATTTGGCCATTTAATGTTCATGTCGTCTGAAAGCAATTGGCCCAGAAATGAAAAAGAATTATATAATTAATACTTTCGATATAAATTGGACGGATTATAGGAAAAAATTAACGTACTTACTAGTCACAAAGGATAGCTGAAGAACACTCAACTTCAAAATAGCAGCAAAGCTTTACAGTGTGAAGTTTACAAATCTGTTCTGTATTTTTTACAAAAATCTAGGAAAACATTACTGCTGTTTGTTTTTGTAAAAGATTATGTTTACAGCACATTCGTCACAATTTTTACAGTATTGCGGAATTGCAGCAATTTACAATTTAGATCAGTAATTTTGATTTACAGTTTTCGGTAAATTTCTATAAATTACGGAAATTCAGCAGTTTTGATTGCGGAATATTGGTAAATCATTACTTTTTACAAAACTTTCGGCAAAAATTATATTTTACAGAACGAATCCAGCAAAAAAAAAGTACCGAACAAGATTTAAGAGATTTGGTGTGTACGTAAGTTAGGTTGGACGGCTTTTCCTCTCCCGTCATATGAAGCACGTTGCTTGCCGATCATCATTCAAACGTTGAAAGAACGTCGGGATTACGCAAAGATTTATTTATTAAACAATATTATTTCGCAACGCATTGACTCAGCTGATCAAAGTTAAATTTTTATGCACCTTCCCGACAATTACGCAATCGACAGTTGTTCGCAGTAGATCGCCATCGGACCAATTACGCTAAATCTGGACCTGTAAATCAGATGATGACTGTTTATAATCATCATTGTGAAATGATTGACCTAAATATGCCCTCAACAGAATTAAAAATATATTTCAGAACCCTGCGTAGTCATAGAACATAAGTCCTAATGTTAATATGTAGTCTACGATTTGATTGATTGACGAATAAATAAATAAATAAATGCGATACAACGAGTGAATGAGGTGTGCAACTAATTTCTGATCAAGAAATTCACCCAGACCTAGTTTAACAGCATCGAAAAGAGTACCTTGAGAAATTGTAGAATATAATAAAATGAAATGTAATCATTGCAATCCAATGACATTTGTGTGAATATATCTGGCATTGTATACTGCACCAAAAGAATAGGGAAGGGAGGGGGTACTCGCTTTCAAACTGCTCTTATGAGATTGAGCAAAATAACTCGAGAAATGGGAAACTCCGAAGTTATTTTAGTCTTTATGTTTATTTTCATTGATATAAGTGAGGGGCGGAAAGGATACAGTAAGCTCCCCCCCCATATCGAACTACGCCTATTAAATGTAGCACATGCTTTTGAATACATCTGAACATACCAACTTGACATACCATTTATATGAGTGAAGGGGCGGGGTATCGTTAGCTCCCCCCCCCCCCTCATCTCTTAATATGCATATGAGATTGAAAAATTGTTTTTAAATAATTCATATGAACATACCAAATCGAAACTCCGAAGGTATTTTAGTTTGAAACTTTATTTCTATTGATATGAGAGAAAATTGCCAAGAAGTATGGAATTCTATGTCGATTGAAAAACGATTTAACTATTGCCAGTAAAATACAGCTATACAAATCAATCATCTTTCCTCATGTAGACTTTTACCGAAGACTTCATATCAAGAAGACTGGCAACTTTGCCAGAACCCAAGCGACAGATACAATATTTATTTCCATTTCGTCAAGCCAGTGTAGACTACATACAATGATTATTACAATGTTTACTTACATACTATGCATTAATTCTATTCTGTTTTAGCTTAGTTTGTATTTGCTGCTTGGACATAGTGATGTCAATAGTTCCGCAATGCAAATTATATAGGCGCATCATTCGATTGATTGGGCTATTTTTTGCATAGTTTGTTCTGTACGATGTTTCTGAAAATAAATTCCGTGTTCTAAGATATCGACAAGGTGTGTAAAAATTTAATTGTGCGAGAATTTCTGCCGAATCTATGCGCATTGAAATTATGTCGTTGATGAAGAAAAGCATTGCAAATTGGCGGCGCTCCTTAAGTGTTTGTATATTGATGAGCATGCAGCGCGCTTCATAAGATGGTAATGGAAATGCAGTCCAATTCAATTTACGTAAAGCATATAAAAGGAATTGGTTTTGGACAGATTCTATGCGTTCTTCGTGTATGGAAATGTATGGATTCCATACTAGGTGGCAGTATTCCAGAATTGGCCTTACATATGTGGTATATAAAAGCTTAATAGTGTATGGGTCTTCGAAATTATGACTGAACCTTTTGATGAAGCCTAGCATTCTGTTTGCTTTACTAATGATAGTATTATAATGTTCTATGAAAGTTAGTTTGGAGTCTAGGATTACACCTAGATCTCTTACAATTTTGCTTTTTTCTACTATTTGGTTGCCTAATGATATTTCAATATGCGGTGTTTCAATTTTTCTGCTAAATGCTATTGCAGTACATTTTTTTACGTTCAGTTTAAGTAGACTTTTACTACACCAGGTGTGGAATATATTGATTTCATTCTGGAATTCTTCTGCATCGCTAGAATTACTTATTTCCATAAAGAGCTTCATGTCGTCTGCATATACAAGCAATTTTATTTTTTTAAGTATGTAGGAAATGTCGTTTATGTACAAAATAAAAAGAAGTGGGCCTAAATGAGAACCCTGGGGTACCCCAGAGGTGACTGAAATTGGTTCTGAAAGTTTATTTTGAAAGCGAACTATTTGTTTACGATGTGTTGGGTATGATTGAAGCCAATTCAAAAGTCCAGGCTCCATTCCTATTTTCTGCAATTTGAGGATTAATAATGGTATGTCGATGCGGTCAAATGCTTTACTGAAGTCGGTGTATAGCGCTTCAACGTGCTTGCCACTGTCCAACGCTTTAATAATGAAAGATACATATTCTAGAAGATTAGAGGTAGTTGAACGACCTTTAAAAAAGCCGTGCTGTTTACTTGTAATTAGATTTTTCACCTGCTGAAAAATATTGCCGTTTACGATTGATTCAAAAAGTTTTGGAATGCAAGAAATAATAGCAATTCCACGATAATTTCGAATGTCTGATTTTGCACCTGATTTGAAAATAGGTACCAAATAAGATGATTTCCAAATTTCAGGGAATTTTCCATTTTTCAGAGACATGTTGAAAAGACGCTCTAGAGGAAATGCGAGTTCTTCAGAAAGGTTTTTCAAAAATATGGGTGCGATGCCGTCAGGTCCAGACCCTTTCGACGCGTTTAAGTTTTTTAGTGCATTGAGGACTTCATGTTGAGAAAGTTGGTTGACAGAGATGTTTTTAGAAATTTCAGGAATGAATGCAAAGAAATCGCGGTCACGATCTTCTTCGGAAAATGTGGTGTATACTTCTTGGAAGAAATTTGCAAAGAGACTGCAAATTTCAGAAGAATTCTCACCTACATTTGCATCCAAATTCATTCGCGAAGGAAAATTGCTGCTTTTTAATTTCGTGTTTACATAATTAAAAAAGTTCTTAGGACATGATTTGACTTCATTTTCGACTTTGCGGTTATAGTCCTCATATGCAGAGTTGGTGGCTGTATGTAATTGGTTGCATAAGTTGTGATAGTTTCGCAAATTGTTTTCAGTTTTTTCGTTTTTGTATAGTTTATGAGCTTTCTGTTTTTTATTCTTCAAATTTTTCAGTTGTGGATTGAACCATGCGCTGCGCTTGAGTGAAGGTGGAAGCAACGCATAGAAAAATGAGCAAATACACAAACCCTTCTTCTGAGGATGTAATCTTTGCTATCAAATTCGTTCGAAGCATTTTCCTTTGAGCGGCAAATGAAGCGATTATACCTGTCTCATAGCGTTCGTATGAGAAAATGGAAGAGTTGCCAGTCTTCTTGATTTGTTGTCTTCGCTTTTACCCTTCCATTTTATGTTACAAAATATAAGAGACATTGCATTTCACACGTTAAAGATGTCTTTTGAACAGTTATCTAATGATTTTTTTTTTAATGAATTGAAAAATTAACGAAGTTTTTAACGGATTATTTTATATGGATAGCTGTCATAACGACTTTTCAAAAAATATTGTGTTTGCCACGATGGTGATAATTGATTTTTAATATTTGATTTAATAGTAGTAGACTAAAACAAAGTAGTCTACAAAGGTTTGAACTCGCGCACGTATTACGGATTTAGAGGACTGAATTTAAAATTTGATAAAAAAAATGCAATTTTGAAGATTATTTGGAAGATACCTTCAGTTAGTAGTAAGTTTTCTGGCATATGTCGGGGGTTCCTGACATTGCTGAAAATTATGATAGCATCAGATTGCGGGGTTGCTAGTATAAAAGGATGCTTTGTTGATTGTTCATTAACTCTTGATCGCTTGAATATTTTAGGTGGACAAAAAGACGAACTAAGGCTGTGTCCCATTTGTTGAATTTTCACTTAAATTTGGCAGATGGAATTTTTTTAAATAAACCTGCTAGAATAGCAAATTTATTACTGACAGACAAGAAATCAGTTTTGACAGACACATTCTCGAAAATCGGCCGATCAACAATAGAGGGATTTTCGAACATTTCCATTTTAAAACAGCAAAAAAAGGTTATCTTCCATTTACTTCCACTTTATACATTTGGTCTTGCTTTGTAGCTGCGCCTTTACCAACTGAGCTAAGGGAAGCCCTATCCTAATGGGACTGTTTTGCGCTTATGGGTAGTATAGGTCGGAATTGTTTTTTTTTTACGAAGTTCGATAGCTTAGTGGTTACCGTTTCTGCTTACTGAGCAGAAGGTCGAGATTTCAATCCCAGGCCCGTCCCCTTCCTTGCAAATTTGTACTATTTATCCATACTAGATTTAAATAAAAACAGTCGTATCACTTACCACAGTGAATCTTGATCTAAAAATAACCCAACCCACTAACACAACTATCCTTCCCGTAGCAATTGTGTAAGATGCTGAAGTAAACTCGGTATATATTAACCAACGATTGTCGAACTAATAATCATCCTGTCCCTCCCCAAAGACCGTGTTGACGTGACGGCGTCGGTACTGATCTATACATAGAATGAATCAGTGAACTTGGACATTGAAGATCTGATCCCAAGCTCCATCTATGTAGCTCTTTGTGCAATTTCACTGGTTCTGATTAGTAACGGAGTAGCAACTACGGCGCGCACGGTCTTTAAATAAAAGTATAGGTTGGAATTATTTTTCGATAATAATTGTGAAATGAAAGCTAATTGTTTATTTATTTTTATTACAGGCTGACAAAGAGCCAATGCACACCATTATTCATGTTAGCGTATCGTGACAAAAATGCTGGAGCAGTGATTCACACTCACAGTCAAGCTGCTGTCATAGCAACACTTCTGTAAGTATTGGATTAAGGCCACAATCAATTCTGTAATACATATAATGATGGCTGTTGTAAACATATAACATACAGTGGTGGCCATTTAAATAAGACATTTTCATACAACACCAATATTCATGTTAGCATATCGTGACAAAAATGCTGGAGCAGTGATTCACACTCACAGTCAAGCTGCTGTAATAGCAACACTTCTGTAAGTATTAGGTTCCACGCAAAATGACGAATACATCAGACTCGACCTTCTCCAATATATGCATAATTGTTTGATATGGGCAATTATGGAAAGACTAGAATCTTTTTTTTTTTGCTATTTCGCCCTGAACTGCCCTATACGATTTATAAAAGGACTGAATTCATGTCATGTTTTCAGAATTATGAAATCATTAGATGTTATAATGATATTTTTTTAATATACAAGTAGAGGTTGCGTTGGACACATAAAACCCGTAAATTTAGTTTAATGAGAGTAGCAAACAGTGATTATACCAATTTTCACTCACTCAGCGATCATAAAGTCGATGATTGTGACTCTTAAAAAACTAAATCGACAAATGCAGGTCACCAGACTAGACGATACACGCGACGTGATGCGACATATTCAAACATAACTTCTTATAATAATTATCATAAGCTCATAAGATACTCATAAGTCGTAAAGCGAAATACTTGAAAACTTTTTCAAACATTTGTTCATAGACTCTGGGAGAGAAGCTCAAATTAACATAAACATATTTTGTAGGTGTTGTTTATTCAATATCACAAATAATGGTTGGTACACTTAGGAGCGGTGCTGTGTTACGTAGAGAATGGACAGCATTATTGAAAAGCGTTATATGCATCGATCACGAGTGGAAGTGGGAACGACACGTATACATTCATATTTTAAGATAACCAACTGTTGGGAACGAGTGTACCCCATTAGGCATAAATACGTTAGGCATACGGACGTTAGGCATACGGACGTTAGGCATAATGGACGTTAGGCATAAAGTCGTTAGGCATAATATACGCTAGGCATAATGGACGTTAGGCATAAAATACCTTGCTGCTGTGCAACTCTAGAAACCTGCTTAACCTGTAAACCTGTAAACATTGCTTAAATTAGGCTTAGCGTTGAATAAAAAATGATACAAGTTAAACAAACATAGTTTATTTAATAAGCACAGTTTGGAATCCATTATTAATCATATCATAAGTGACGTATCTTCATATTTACTTAGATCCATGATTAGTAGCGATAGTGGAAAACTCAGCTTAGTTTTGAACTATATCTTGAAATCAATCGCATCTAGAAATAAAAAAATCACACATTTGTTGTAATATATTCTTACACACATATTGCAAAAGTCAAAGAAGAAAAGGTTTTCCTCAAAGAATAGCTCATGAAATAAAGAATGGTGAATTCTGTGATTTTTCATTCAATAACAAAAAAAACAGCCAAGGTTGAATAAAATATGATGCCAAAGAACAGCTCATGAAATCAAGAATGGTTAATTCTGTGGTTTTTCATTCAATAACAAAAAAACATACCTGCTGCTTCCAGGATTTCCTGCCATACTTTTCGATACAACAATTCTGATTTTGTTGTCATCAGAATGAAAACTAGCGGAACCGTCTGCTGATGTGAGGGAGCGATACTTCCATGAACAGTGACGAGTTGCCGAAATAAACAAGGAACTGTGGCAAACGTACCATCGGTAACCCAATACTTTGCCTGTCCAAGACGTCGCAAGTTTTCATGAGTTCCAAAAATTAAGGCTCTTTCATTATTGTCACCGAAGTCAGCAATCAATAGACGGTCTCCATTATCATCCTTCTGGAATTCATCCGGTATATTATGCCTAACGTCCATTATGCCTAACGTCCTTTATGCCCAACGTCCATTATGCCTATCGTACATTATGCCTAACGTCCGTATGCCTAACGACCATATGCCTAACGTCGTGCACCCGTTGGGAACATGGACATCCCGAACGATCGCTACCAACACCAACACTGCTGAGCTCACTGGTAGCAGAGCTGAACAACACGACATATATGTTCGCAAAGCAAGTCACTGAGGACTACAAAACGTTCGCCTACCGGGTGAACAAACTGTGTGTCGAATTCGAACTTGGGAAGCTTTCGGAGAACTAGTTCAAATGCCTCATGTTCGTCTGCGGGCTGAAAGCGGGAAGCGATGCGGAGGTCAGAACCAGGTTGCTGAGCAGAATCGAGGAGCGGAATGACATCACGCTGGAGCAGATTTCGGACGAATGTCAACGGCTTCTGAACCTCAGGCGATGATAGAGGCAGCGTCTTCGTCGACAGCAGTGCAAGCATTGAAGCGGAAGCAGTTCGGTGGGAAGCATTCCCGCTCAGGACGTGGATCACCAGGTTCAAGATCCCCGAATCAGCGAGGTGTCGTTCCAGCAACGCCTTGTCGGAACTGTGGCGCCACGCACTATTCCAAGGACTGCCCCTTCCTCAAAAATCGGTGTAAGAAATGTGGTCAGGTGGGCCACAAAGACGGGTATTGCTCAAGCGCCAAAAAGGTGAATTCTCCAGGCAAGCGGTACTCGTTCAAGCCGATGGTAACTAGAAGCGTGCAGGTGAAGAACGTCCGGAAGCGTACACTGAACCAATATGACATATTCCTGTTATGTGGAAATCTCATAAATTTGCGCTATAAAATAATCCATTGAAAATGATATGATTGAAAATGTGTCAGGTAAATTCCATATGAATATCTGATACATTTACAATGCTGGTAATTTGGTAACTTTATATGATCGTCATATGATAAATGAAAATCGGTCAAATTATAATAATTAACTGAAATGGATTTGAAACCCATAAGCATAAGCTTTACTTTTCACCACAATATAATATATGTGTCATAAATCAATCGAAGTAAAGTTTATAAGATAATCACATTTTCTTCTTTTGACACATACATTTAATCGATTTCTAAAAATAAATCGAAAATAAACATCAGGCCGTGGGAGTTTTCACAGTTGTCTTTTTTATTGTAGCTGATTTGGGATTCGATCCATAACTGTTGAGGTGTGAATGATTTCGGTGTCTGCGCTCGATCCCACTGGGCCACGGCTGATTTCAATATTGAGCTCGTTCAATTAACATGAAGTAAGAACAACTCTCCCGACATGGAATGTAGTGCAACGTTATGCTCGTTTTGCTAGAAGGAAGAAAAATAACACTGACAAATTTATACTCCGTTTCGGTGGTTACACGAATTCAAATCTTTCTTAATGCTCCTGTGTGCAATAAAACAACGACTACATTATATGAGTTCATGTTACTTGTTCATGAAGTTCGAGTACTAGTGCTGGAATCTGTATTAGCCGTGTAGAAGGCTTACAATTAGAATATTAGCAAAGTAAATATTGCAGTAGAATCATTTTTTTTTCGAGCTCAATACATTCTTTTCCGCAACCCCTTATCTAATGAAACAATAACAAACAAAGATTATTCAATACAGTATCATTGTCGTTAGCAATATTTAGCTCAACTAATCATTTTAATAAGTGTACGATAACATCGTTGAAAATTGTTTCAATAATTTATGAAGAACAATCATGTGTATTTTATTGGGAGCGATATTCATCCCGAGGGGCTATCAACTTGAGTATTTTCGATTCGGCTACACGACTTGAAAAGTTGTATTTTATATTTTTTCGTATTTATGTATTTTTATGTTTTGTGAATTTTTGTATTAAAGTGTATTAAATTCATTATCAAATGTATTTTTCGTGAACAAAGTATTTTCGAGGTATTTTAGAGTGTTTTTATTAGGGTATTTTAGTTTCAGCGTGTACGCATTTACGTATTTTTTGTGTATTTTACGAAGTCTGTAATTACAATTCAGCTGATTAATGAAGTTGATCGCCCCTATTCATCTCAGAAAACCATGCCAAAACAAAGGTTTTCTGTTGGATTTCTTAAAAGGCAAATCTATATGACTATATAATGATTGGGATAGATCTGTTTACAATCTTTAAACCTCAAAAATCAAAGGAAGCTATACATGTTTTTCTATACTGCAAACTTAAATGACTGTCCAATAGTTTCTACATGGCTGTTAACACGCGACATATCAACAAACGTCAAAAATCGTTAAAAGCAACTCCAATAAAATATGCATGATTATTAGACTGAGGCAAAATTTGAAATTTTCGCCCCAAACGGTTCCAAATTGGGTCCTGATTAGCCTCTCAAAATTTGAACTACTTTAGTAAAAAAATGACTTGGCACAAACCATTTCAAGTTTATATGGGAATTACTATGGGAGAACTTATGTTTTTGTTGATATCTATCTAACAATTCACCACATCATTATGCTTTTAAAAATGATAGCAGTGATTGTAGCAAATTTTCTCGGCTACATCTTTGTTGAAAACCACTTTTCAATTAAATGTAAGGAACAGTAGTTATTAATGATTCAAGTCACTGATGTCTTATGATTATGCTCATTCAACTGTTCAGCAGGCAACATTGGTGTTTCTGGTGCGAAGAACAGAGCACAAATATCATGGCTACTATGTCACATTGCAGAATCCAGTGTTGCCCACAAAACAGCTGCTTGATCATGCCATAAGATTATCAATCTCTTAAACAATTAATAACTACTTAATTTGACATTTGACTGAAAAACGATATTTCGCAAAGTTGTAGCTTAGAAAATTTTCCGTAAGAATAGAAATAGAAAAGCAATATGGAAAATGGGTAGAAGACAATGAACAAAAAGTTTAGTTTTCCCATAGTAATTTCCATATAAACTTCGAATGGTTTGTGCCAAGTCAGTTTTTTACCAAATGAGATTAAATTTTGGGAGGCTAATCAGGACCTGATTTGAAACCGTTTGAGCAGTGTGGAGCAAAAATTTCAAATTTTGCATCAGTCTAATGATTATCTTATAAGATATATCTTTTAGTGAGCAATATTCATCATGAAAACAGGTATATTTTATAGTGCAAACTTATATGATTTTCCATTAGTTTCTAGATGTCTGTTCTCACCCATGACATATCAACAGTTTTTCACCATGAAATATATCAGACAATATTCAAATACGTCTTACCTATCGCTAACCACGTACGAAGCAAAGTTTTATCAAGTACTAAGTATGTGAAATTACGATAGAAATCATTCCATATCGCAGTCATAGTTTTTAAGTGATAATCCAATGGAATCTATCAATCATCACATAGAATGAATAAATCTGCTGACATTTCTATGTTATAAGATGGATCCAATAAACGGTGCATGTCGATTTGTTTCAGTGTAGGAGATTTGTGAAAGCGGAAGTCAACGGCAGGTAGATCAGTCTCCAACTCGACACTGCGTCGGATATCAGCGTCATTTCCGAGCAACCATGGCGGCATATAGGAAAACCCACAGCAATTCCTGCAAAAATTCAAGCCGCTACTTCATCGGGCAAACCCTTAAAGCTGGAGTTTCAGTGTTCCTGTGAAGTTGCAATCAAAGAGGAGAAGCATCAAGGTCGATTTTTCGTGGTCAAGCAGCAGCTCAATCTTCGCTTGGCTGGCGCACTGCAAGGTCTTCAGTCAAATCGACCTTTCAAATGCGTTCTTGCAGGTGGAGGTGGATGAAAGCTGTCGAGAGCTGCTCACCATCAACACACATCGAGGTCTCTATCGGTACAATCGGCTTCCACCGGGACTTAAGGCAGCACCCGGAGCGTTTCAGTAGCTTGTGGACACAATGCTCGCTGGACTCAACTGCACTTCGGGGTATCTCGATGATGTTCTGGTCGGCGGAGTCGACGAAGCGGAACATTGGCGCAACCTTCAAGCCATCCTTCGTCGTATTCAGGAGTTCGGATTCACCATCAAAGCGGAAAAGTGCTCGTTTGGCCAGCGTCAAATCAAGTATCTGGGACACGAGATGGAGATGGGCATCAGGAGTGATTCTGGAGCGAGTGGGACAGGTGATGTTCAACGTGTGGGTTGAAGACAGGCGGATGATTTGTTCGCACATCAACCAGCTGAGAAGCCGAACAAACGCCGACAGTAAGTCAACGTCTGGCTCGATTCCGTCCAAGACAGACAAGCAACAGTTGCCTCTGGACATCTTACTACGAGCCTGGAACCTGCACAAGCCAACCCAGTCACAACCAACAGGTCCATCCACATTACCGAGACCATCACCGTCACCGGTTGCACAAACGCCATCAACACTCTAAACGCCGGTTGAACATTCGACACCACAGCAAGTCTTGTCATCCACGCCAGCTTCTCCGAGCCTAGTTTGGGTTACTCCGGAATCGACAACTTCGTCGACAACAGACCTTGCTCAGCCATCGTCTACGTCCGTAGTCCCATCGTTCTCTACAACAAGCCATGTGTCACTTACATCAGTAGAAACCGAAACAGCTGTCCAGGTATCTCGCCGCTCTTCACGTCTATGAAGACCACCGATTCCCGAGCAAAGTCGGTTGAAAGCAAAATGAAAGCAAATCGATATTAAAGTTTGCAGTTCCTATCATAATGAAAACTCATTTTGATTTCAATTGTCGCGACAGAAGTCTAATATCATATTGTGCTTTCATTATGCAGTCAAGACTTTTTAATTCAAAGCAATTTAACTTGAAGTTCTGCTGTTAATTTCTTGTTTAAAATTTGATTTATGTTCATCTGTCCTTGAACTAACGATTATTGTTTATTTGTTTTGTTTAACACATTTTAGGTCATTCGTGACTAGCCCGAGGTGACATTTGAGCTCAAATCGTTCAGCGTGAGAAGCATGGATGCTAACCAATTTACGACAGGCCCGTATTCAGTCAAACATTATGAATGCAAAATCAGTAATCAAGTTGATTTCATTGAGAGCAGAATTAGTTTTCCGTTTGATTCAACAGTGTAATATTTTGCTCTCATTTTTGCTGTGTTAACCGTTAAGTCAACCAAAATGAGATCAAATGGAGTCTTCAAAATAAGTTACATCTGAACAGCAAATTCTGATTTCAATTTGATCTCTAACTTTGCTCGGGTTAGGTTCGACCCGTACCAGCTGTATTAAGAGGGGAGATGTTGGGAACATGGACATCCCTAACGATCGCTACCAACACCAACACTGCTGAGCTCACTGGTAGCAGCTAAGCTGTCACCCGTAGATGCACGAACCGGCATAAGAAAGAAGAACAACACGACATATATTTTCGAGTCCGTCATCTTGTATCGTGTGCGCTTCCCGCAAGTCAATGTATACTTTTAGTTCGTTTAGCTTAGTTAGTGCGTTCGTAACACCAACAAAAAATTTTTTGAAATCTTTTTAAATTTCGA